>NW_018128086.1:918976-935298 GCF_001952655.1 Monopterus albus | reverse complement strand
TTTTCAATCAGTCATTCTTATTAACCTTTTTATGTCCAAAATTAAAATCTTAATCTCCATATACACATTTCACCTCACTGCCATTTGTTATATGAATTTAAAGTAGTATGAACTGTGGTTTACACACTGTTTATCTTCCCGCAGAGCAAACATGAAATCATACAGGATGGCGTTGTCCACAAGATCTGCAGTGACCCCTGTTTTCTCCGGTTCTGCACCTTGAACAAACTTTCTCTCTGTGAGAAGTGTCACTCCCACTGCAACACCTTGCTCATTCTCAAGATGGAACATGGCAGTAAAAAACTATGTAGTGCAGAGTGTCTGGCCCAACTCAAACAGGTATATATAGTGTTTTTGGTTTAGATTTATACATTTTTAACCTTTTTGTAAACTTCTGTTACTACTTTAAATGTGCATTAATTGAGATATTGTACATAAACCCAGTGACAATGGGACAGGACATGGTGTCTCTCAGTTACACTCACCCCGTTCATATTTTCCAAATGTAAAATGTTCTGAGTTACACAGAGATGATGGTGATGGGATCTAATATTTTCTCTCTGCTTTTTATTATTTGGTAGAAAATCCAAACACCACAGCCGTGTGCCATGTGTCGCACCTCCACTCGGATATTAGACATGGTTGAAAACCACAACAGTGAAAACGAAGTGGAGCTCTTCTGCACCAGCAGTTGTGTGATGGCATCAAGGATCCAGGCCATCAGTGCATCAGGTACTGGACAACTGCTCTTTCTCCTCCTCTCGGGGAACTGAGTATTTCTGCCTAAAGATTGTGCAGACGTTTAGTTGCCTTGAACAACTTCAAGTGTCAGAAGACCTTAAAGCTGAAAGCTGTGGATCTCACACTGTAGATGGACAATATTATTCTACTTCTAGTGTTCTTCATCAGCCGAAGCAGATCACTGGAAAACCTATCCAAGACCAGTGTACATTAAAAAAATATTTAAAACAAAGCACTGGCTGGAAGAAAGCACATGTCAGATCCAGTCCAAATGGATTCCTGATCCAAATTGTGGCCTACATGAATAGGCAGAGAGAATATCAACACTCCTGGCAGCATGACACAGCACCTGTTGATAAGCAGCAACAGTCAGAAAGAGTGCCACGTGTGCCATTTTCTCTGCCCAGTTCATTCTGTCTTTTGTCAGTTGAACAGAAGAGACAGAAATAAAACAGGACCCTGACAAACTCAAGTAGATTGGATATAATCTAGGCTCATATATCAGTTAGTTGTAACCAAGTGAATCATCGAAGACCTCTAATTCACCTCCATGAAACCTCTAAGTCTTCAAATTCACTCTTATCTCAGGATCTCTGAGGTTGTTCCTTATGTACTTGCGATATTAGTCTCTAAGCAGCTGCTTCTCCTTCTCCACAGGTACTCCACTGAATTGTGATAACTGTGGAAAGACTACAGTTCCAGCCTGCCACCTCGCTATGTCCAATGGATCAGTCAGAAACTTCTGCACTCTTACCTGTGCTATGGCTTTTAAGGTAATAGACTTTACAGGTTGCAGTAAGGTAGTTCACTGAAGCTTTTTCCCGTGTACATGAACATGCTTCTCTGTACCTCAGGACAGTCAGAAAGACATGACTGCTGCCACTAACCTGACAGGAGCCTCCGACCACCCCCAGTGTGATTTTACCAAACAACCAGAGAAGCTGCCATGCGCCCAGTGTCGGCGCATTATAAAAGCTACACCCAAAGTCATCCAGAAAGAGGTGTGTTGGCTGCTCCAGCGGGTATGATCCAAGGCACATATTGTTTCACAGACTGACTGCTGTTGAAGTAGTCTTGAAAAAGCTGTGATGACAGGATGCTCCTGCATCCTCTTAAACTCTCGTCATAGCCTAGAAATTCCTTAAGTTACACTGATATTTTTGTAAATATATTTTTTAAAATATATTTAACTCTGTCTGCGCAGGGCAAAATGAATTTTGTGTGTAGCCTGGCCTGTTCTCAAGAATTTAAAAGGGTCAACAACATCATGGGTGTGTGTGAATATTGCAAGAATGAAAGAATCATCAGAGATGCTAAAAGAATTGATGGCAAAGACTGCTACTTCTGCTGTGACGGTAAGAAAAATGAATGAAAATGTGTAGTGCAGGATTGTGTAGCCTTCAGACATAGGATGCAGTGTTTATGGCTCAGTTCACGTGATGACCCAAAAGTTAACTGCAGTATCAGAAGGTAAAAGTACAATAAAGACACCAAGTCAAGACTTGTCTTTGACCCCTCCAAGGCTGCAAGATGATCTTTTGTCATGAGCTGGAGAAGACGTGGGGGAAACACTGTAGCTTGTGTGCTTACTGCCACTCCATTTCCAAAACGGTGGTGACAGCAAAGTATGAAGGCACTGATGAGGAGTTCTGCTCTGAAGACTGCAGCTCAAAGTTCAAAATGCTCTTCTGCTGTGTAAGTTTAATCGGAAGTTCCTCCACTGCACAAACAAATTGGTTGCAAATGTAGTTTTTAAATTTTTATTAGCACAGCGTGCTCTCGCTAAAATAAGTAATATGCAATTTCCTTGTAACACAGTTGAAATGTTTTGTCCTGCATGTGAAAAATCCTGAAATCCCAAATTAATGATAAATCCTCTGTGCTGACTTCACCACAACTCTCTGCTTTCTCTCAGGTTGCCAAGTGTGACACTTGTGGCCATAAAGGGAAACTGAGACAGAGTCTTACCATGCTGGGAGAGGTCAAATACTTCTGTGACCTGAAATGTCTCCTACACTTCTGCAATAAAAAGGTCCAGATGGTCAACACAGGTTTGTATTGTCGTTGCAGCACCCTGTTGGTTGCTGTCTTTTAATACTTCACAACCCTGTTTAAGTCTGAATTTGTCCATTTTTTACATATTTTCATCTTGTGACAAGAGCAGTCTCTCAGTGGTGTAGGCCTAAAATTTGCTGAGTAGAAGCCTGGTAGTGGTCTCAGATCTGCAGGGACTGGTCAGTTAGTGGTGGCCATACTTCATACTAAACATAGTGAAAAGGGCTTTTAGCCATGATGCTGCCCACAGCTGGAAACAGCTCGCTTTAGATTTGCCCCAATTGTAGCCATTTTTAAAACTAAGTTAAAGACTATTTATTTTTTTCTCAGCTTTTTATTAATATGCCACTTTTACTTATTCTATCAATTCTGAAAATGTGTTGCAGAAATAAACTTGCCCTGTAAAGTCCTTTTGGTTTGACGTGTGTCCAACCCTGGTTTGGATTTTCAGTGATTCAGCTGATTTGACAGATTTGATGTGTGACTCAACTACTCCAACGCTATGTGCAGAATCTGATTGCAAAATGCCAAGATGGCAGCCGCTGTATTCACGATATATTGTTGTCACTTTGGCATAGTGGGGGGAAGTGGTGACATCTTTTATATGCAGTCTATGGTTTTGACTTTTTCATGCGCTCATGGGATTTATCACTAACGGCACCTGCTGACTCTTCTGTTTTCTAACTACAGATTGTCCACCTCCTGGATTTTCAGGCACAGTGCCATCCTCCCTTGTCATCGCTAACGTTATTTCACTTGCTAGCGCTCTCACTAGGCAGCCCAGTGAATCTTCCCTTACTGCAAAACAAGGTATAAACACAAACACACAAATATACATCCAGATCTTGTGTTTTTTCTAACTCTGTCATATCTCCACAGGCTCAGTTCTTGAGATTCAGCCAAAGGTCGTAGGACACGTAAGTTTACTCCGTAATAGCAATTTTTGGTTTTCTCACCTTTGCCTTAATCTGTAGCCTGTTAGACTGTGGTGAACTCTGACACACTAAGTGTATGAACAGCAACAAGATGTAGCATAAATTGTCCTTGAAAGGGATCTACTCCCTCTTCCTGAATACTTCTCTGTACCGGGGAGGACAAGGACCTCTGCCTAATGAGAAGCACATGTGCATGAATGTTATCAGTGCAAATTCCTTTCTTCTGATGCTTTTCCAAACCTTGTGTGTGCAACCATGTATATATATTGACTGAGTTCTCTTTTGCTTTTCGAGCCTCTCCAACAGACCTCTTTCTGAGTGATGTTGTTAGACCGTTCCTTTCTGCAGAAATAAGAATACCAAAGAACACAAAAACTCACGGTCAGTATCGGTCCCAGGTCAGAGCCAGCAAACACGTACATCCAGGGGAATCCAAAGTGCGTAGTCCGAGGGGAAAGTCCGATAAGCCGATACACATGAGCAGTCCGAGATAAGAGGGCAAGGCAATACAGGGTAATCCAATTAACAGTCCGGGTCAGAAACACAAAATACCAAAAACCGAATATATTGCTGGAAAGTCAGAGCTGGGGTCTAGAACAATCTGGCAGCGTCCTCATGGGAGGACGCTGCCTAAATAGAGATGAAAACAGGTGCACAAAATAACGAAGCAGGTGAAACTAATGTGAGTGATGAATGTAAAGAAAAGACCAGAACTAAGGTGAAACAAAACAGGAAATAGTGTCAAAATAAAAGCCAGACAGGAAGCAGTGGAACCGAATCATGACAGTACAGTGCATCAGAAAATGTCTTTGCTCATGGTCAAATATGCAAAGTATACAAATGCTATGATGTACACACATACCTTCTTTTCAGAATTAAACTTTGATTTGTCTTCGGTTTTCTTTTTTTCTGTTGCGTGAAGACGACTATGTACCCAAGGTCACAGTCCTGCCGGTGCCAGTCTACGTTCCTCTGCCTATGAACATGTATAGCCAGTACACCCCACAGCCCCTGGGCCTGCCCTTACCAGTATGTAAAACACCCCCAACACTGCCTTGTTTTACTGTGATCACATACTAATATCAAATATTAGTGCTCTGCAGTGCAAGAAAAATATTCTTATTCTTTATTGTTTCTCTTAAATGATGCTTAAGTTCAATTTATCAGGAAAACCTGCACTTGCCTTGGAACCCTTCTCTCACTGAACAGAAAAGAGCCTCTGTGTTTTCTGATCTCATCTTTGTGCTTTAATTGAACTGTGATAAACTCTTCAGTCAGCTGCTTCACAGACTTGCAGCAGTGTCTTCCCACTTTTCATTGGTTGGTCAGTGGTTGGTCCTGGGTTCAATGTTAACGACATTCAGATGTCAGGTTTTCTTGAGATTATAGGGAACCTTGGGAAGAACCGAGCAATTTAAAGAAGGAAATTTGCTTTCTCTGGTGGTTACTCTGCCGTTTAAGACACACACTGTGCAACAGAAACAGTGTTTATTAATTGTAATGATTCAGTGATGTTTAACAGCTCCAGGTCTCACCAGCAGTTTCTTAAGTTTATCTTTCCCAATCTGTGCCTTTCATAGCTGCCTGTGCCGATATTCCTCCCTGTTATGTTGAACAACCCTGAGCCAACAATAAAAGACATGACAGAGAGGATGCAGCCCAAAGCCTCTGAGGGGGAACTCAAAGTCTCGTCTGAAATGGAGACCAAACAGGATGACAAGAATGGGACAGAAGACAGACAGACGGAGAAAGAGGTGACAACAGAAGGAGAAACACAAGAAACTCAGGCCTTTATGGGTAAGACTTTAGATAATGACATGAAATAATTGTACTATCACAGTTTTTAGACCAGTGAAAGAATCTTTTATGTTTGTCACACAGGCTTATGACGGCAGGAGTTGAAGGATTTGCATATTTCCACAAATGTATAGGCCTTGTACAAACTTGTGCATTTCTGTCTGCCAACAGAGGGTGGTGTCCCATTTATTCATCCAAAACAAAGAGAAATAGACACACATAAAACATACAGACACTGTGAGCGGCCTTGTGATGTCAGATATAGCATAGTCTGACACTGAAACTGATTTTAACTATACATTTTTAAACAAATCTGGCTCATTTTGACATAAAATATCATCACAGACACACTTACTGTATGTGCATTTTAGAGTGGATTTTCCTTTCCCCTAAAATAGAGGATATGATATGTGATTTCACTCTTAATTGATTCATGTCACAATTAAAACATACACAACAAGACAGAACATGTGTGAATGTGTTTGTGTCACATTTCTCATGAGTTTGTTTTCTCGGTCACAGCTTCTTACACAAAGCAGCTGTGTGTGAGATTACTACTGTAAGAAATCAGGGAGGCTGTTATCCCACAGGAGACAGATCAGGAGTTTAGCTTGTGTCCTTGAGTTACTTGCTTGTGTAGAAGAAAAGGCTGTAGAAGTCTGATGTGAACATAACTTTGATTTGTTTTAGCAGGAAAGCACAGGTGTAACTAAAGATATTAACAGCTGCTCTTTCATTTAGTTGCAGTTGTTTTTAGTGTTACTAATTACTCCTGTGGCTTTTCTGCTATGACATGTCTAAGTGTGTGCTGTGAGTCCACCTTTTTCCCAGTAGACCTTACAGACACGCCCTATAATATCAGCCAACAATAGGAAAACAAGTTTTTGTTTTAATCTGGTTCAGATGGCTTAGTTGAACTGAATAAAGAACATCATGCAAAATCTTTGTGCACCGTGGGTTTATCTTTGACTTATCCTCATTATTTTCAGACCACAACAGCAGCTGCAATCTTGGTAAAAATAACTTGGATAGTTCCAACAGCGGGCACTCCTCCGCCTCCTTCCCTGACACCAGCCTCAGGTCACCCAGTTCACCCCACACCCATGAGAAACTGGCTCCAGTTTCAGACGTGCCCAGCAACCTTCAACCTGAACTCCCACCTCCGGCTTCTCCGGCTCCGCACTTGAGAAAGAACCCCCAGAGCTCACCGAGCCCTGCCCCTGCTCCCCCACTATTACAGGAAACTCTGGGGAAAGTCCACAAAATGCATAAGGTAGCACACCACCTGAGGGCTAGAAGCTGTGGGCTCATCTTTCTGTGGTGTAATCTTGTCTCTCCTCTCTGTCCAAGGAATGCAAGCTGCAGCAGCTGACTGAGGCAGAGGGGACATCTCAGAGGGACTTTTCTAAGGTCATGTCTAGGAAGCACCACAAACCGAAGAGTCGCTGTGGAATTGATGCCTGGGAGAGATGGATTCAGTGGAGGGAATCGCAAACTGGCCTGGACCCTGTGTCTGGTATGTTCAATTACTGGTATGTCTTTCTTCCGTTTCAGAAAGCTCAGGATTTTTTCTTGAAGTAAGTTTAAAGTTTTGTGTCAGGTGTTACTGGAACAATAGCTTCTTAAACTGTAAACAGACATCTATTATTGTTGATACTTCTTTTTCAGCTGCAGTACCAGAATCAACACTGTACAAGTAGCTGTTTACATCATTAGCAGCACCAATAAAACACAAGCCAACTATTAACCTGAATAATAGAAGAGTAATTAAGAGATGATGTTGTCTGACAGGGAATCAATCAATATGCATGCAGTAATTTTAACAATTGATTCATCTTTTAATCTTTTATCAAGCAAAAACATGAATCAAATATCTTCTCCCAGTTTGTCATGGTAGGGTTTGCTGCTTTTTTCTGTTTTATATCATTTTAAGTTCAGTATAATGTTAGTTTTTGAGCTGTTGATTAACCAAAACAGTTTGCTATTGGGCTTGGTATTTTTATTATTTTCTAACATTTTACACACTGCCCTTTTATTAAAAAACAAAACACATAAATCAATAACAAAAATAACTAGTTAGCTGCAGCCCCTAATCTTAAAATAAATACGAGGAATCAGGTGTTGTCAGACTTTGGCTGCAAGTCTGAAAAAACAAAAACCAAAACATCCACTCAGATGTTCTCCTTTCATGCAGTCGAGTTAAAGAAGGATATTCTTTGCTGCTCCGTGGCTGAACTGAGCAATGGCCTCTGTCACTTCATCCATGAGGTGAAACGACCCGATGGAGCGCGGTGCTCCCCCGACAGCCTGTTCTGCCTCTGCCTCAGCATCCAGCAGGTCAGATGAACGACGCTGTGCACAAACATAAAGGGTGCTCACTACCCTGTTGTATAATGGTAGGATTTATCTATCAGTGTGTGTCTTTTCAAGGCTGTTCAGGTCATCCTGATCACTATGGTTTGAGCATTTACCCTAAAGTTTGTTATCATCAAATAGCTGAATTCATAATGAACAATAAATAGTATATTTGAAAAACTTCTTCAGTTGTGTTACACTGTATCTCTCTGCTGGAAGCTTTCATTCACTACTTCATTCATGCTTCTCAGAAGCCTTTGCAGGGACATCACACAGTGCTTGTTTTGCCTGCTGTTGTTTATCTGCAGTACCTGTTTGAAAACGGTCGTATGGAGAACATATTCAGTGATCTGATGTACAGCAAGTTCTCTGCAGAGTTCACCAAGATCCTGAAACAGTTCAAACCCTCGGTCTCAGCCGATGGTGAGTCCATGTCCTTGTCTTTTTCTTTCTCTGAATGAGTCAGATTGGCCAGATTTATATCAGCTCTGTTCTCCTCTCCAGGTTACATCCATTCCCGTGTGCAGGAGGGGTTCCTGTGGGGCTGTAAACAGCTGGGGGCGTACTCCCCCATCGTCCTCCTCAACACGCTGCTCTTCTTCTTCTGCAAATACTTTGGCTTCACCACGGTGGAGCAGCACCGCCAGCTGTCCTTCACTCGCATCACATGTTGCACCAAAACCAACCCGAACAAAACCAAGACCACTGTCCTGCAATTCTACCCGCCCATATCAACAGACGAGACAGAGCCAGGTACTGTCGTGGCTCAGGTTCAAACTGAAATACATTAGTTCCATACCAACATGTGGTAAGTGCAGTGATCTTAACATATAGGAATGCAGTACGTAAATGTACTTGCCTGCACTATGTCAGACCGTGTGTAGCGTTGTACCTAGATGCCTTTGTCATGAAAAGAAATAGTAAAGTGCTTGGAATCATTTGTGTTGTGATATTTCACTGTGTGTGTGTGTGTGTTTTCCAGATACAGACGGAGTTCCACCTAAAAAACGTAAGAAGAATGAGAATAAAGAGAATTTCCTGGAGATAATGGAGAACCCAAAGAACTTTCTCCGCTGCCCGATCAGACTCTATGAGTTCTACCTCTCCAAGTGGTGATTGTCTCACTGAGCTTTACGCTTTTTTTGTGTAGTTGTGCTGTTGTCTCTTCAGCTTCATCCATGTGCTCACTGCTCACAACCATCTTAAATTTTAATGTTTTCTCTCCTATCCAGCCCCGAGTCTGTGAGGCAACACGGAGACTTGTTCTACCTCCACCCAGATCAGCACTGTGTTCCCAGCAGCCCTCTGTGGTTCTCCTCCACCCCTCTGGATGACAGCACCATGGAGGCCATGCTCATACGAACGCTCACTGTCCGAGAGCTGCACCAGGGTGTTAGTAGAGGTACGGCCCAACAGACGACAGATGGCCCACCATTTGTGAATGATGATGAGGAGGATTCAGAGGAATGAAGGCAGCTTTTTTGTTTTCTTCAAAATACTGTGTTTAAACGTGGATATCATGGAGTTGTTTGGCATTTTTTCATTCTTTGACAGTTAATCACACACAGGTGCAGACAGGAAAAATGCAGAGAGAGGGGAACGACATGCAACAAAGGTCTGGGACAGGACAAACGGGGGCATTTAGCAGCTAAAGAGCCACATATTTCCCTCATGAGTTGGTGGAGCGAGTGAACAGTGGACTTGCGTTTATCATGTGACCAGAAACAGGACTCCTGTGTAGCTGCTAAAGTTGATGTGTAAACTGTTTGCTATTAAGCTCGACATATTAACCTAATTTGTTAAAGTTATGTTCACAATATGTTTCAGTTGCCTCTAAGTGACCAAAAACAGTTAGTTAGGGCTAATTTACCTTTTTATTAAACTAAAAACAAAACTGACCTCAGCTCTGTTCACTGCAGCGACCTTGTGGAAGAAGTCAACAGTTACAGGCCATTTTACTTCAGCACCCAGTATAATACAAAAAAATGTCCAGTGTTATAAACATTCAGTGCTGTGCTGTGTGACCTGTAGCAGATCTGAGCGTCTGTGGCAGGACTCCACACTTCTGGTAGCTCGTTGACTCATCACTCAGACACAGGACGGTTTCCTCAGACAAACAAAAACAACAGTGGTATCACTGCTGAATATTTCCAACAGGTTGCTATGCTCTAAATATTTGATCCCCAATGACGATTTGTTCCACAACATTGTTGACAATAAAGTTATGGAGCTAGATTTCCTCTTCTTTTTTTTTTTGGTGTCACTGGTTGTTACCAGTCTTTATTTTTGTAAAACTGTAAAACTGGGATCACACCTGCGGTTCTTAGAGGAGGTTCCAGGGGGTCGCTCTCCTATAGATGTTACCTATCTCTGCACTAGAGTGGTCTAAGAGTAGATTTAAGACTGGTCGAACGCCACAGACCAGCTCCTGATTGAGTTCAGCTCTAAAAAAGAAAAAGGCTGAGGTAAGAAATACGTTTACATAAACTGATGATTTATGGTGTTAATCAAGTCTTGGGTATTGTTTTGTTTTCTTTGAGTCACTGCTAAATGCTTATTTTTATTTTTAATAAATACAACTATTGAAGAGTGATCCTTGTTGTACTTATTCTGTTACAGGACTAAGCAAACCTCCAAATTAAAAACAAAACAAAAAAACAAGACTGACCTGGCCAATTGGAGGTACGCTGCACAACACATGCTGGTCTTATGTGAAGGTATTTCTCCTGCTACTATGGTGTTAAAGCTACAGCGTTAAAACACATTCATTTGTTGAACAACCATTTGCTGGATTCCTCCAGAGGCTTCGGATTGCAGCCCTCCGTCATTAGGGGGAGCTGTTTAGGGCGATTAGTTGCTGCAAGCTGTGAAAGAGTGAGGCCGCCCTGTGTCTGTGAAGACTGAGACATGTTTTCATCCTCCTACACTGTTTGACCAGGCTGGTTTGTTAAGTCATGGCTGTATCTGTTGTACATGCGTAGTCATTGTACCTGCTCAGTGTAGTGATTCACTTCAGTGATATTTAGTTTTTGTGTCTGAGCCTTTGAGCCTGTAACTACAATGGTTTAGCCTTCCCAGATCCAGTCAGAGTGCTGCTATTCACTGTGACCACACATAATGTGGATTCTGTCTAGTTTTACCGGATTTCACAGCAGATGTGAAACAGTAAATTCTATTAAATGGAGCTAAACTCTTTCTGTCATCTCAGTTTCTTAGATGCAAACTCTTGAATCCACAGATGTGGAAAGGCTGATCCCTTCTGGTTCGCTTTCTTTGGTCTCCTCCCTAGACTGTTTCTCTGCCACAGACTTTTATCCTTCCCCTCACTGAATATTTATGTCACAGTTGTTGTCTACTATAATTTTTATACACAACATCTGTGTATTTAGTTGCAGCAGGTTCTACAGCAGGAAAACAGTATTGCAAAGTCCACACCAGTGACTAATTCACATCTACAGATTTTAATGAGTTGTTCCATCCAGTAAGCCAGACAGCTTCTTTTGTATGTCAGCACCGTACAGGTTGGATCAGTGGTGTTGCTTTAAAGTTACAAACAAAGTGAAAACACAAGGAGTTTATTGGTGAAAATGCTTTATAAAACATTTTTGTTGCTGTTGGATCACAAATTAAAAAGATCAGTAACAGCTGGTTAATTCTGCACAGTCACTTCTTGTTCTCATTTTAAAAAATCTGCATTTTAAAGTTCCCTTCCACTTAAAAACATGTTTCTCTTTTGTGTTTCATGACCTGGATATTTGAGCTTCACTGTGCAGAACGATGTCCGAGCGCAGTTTGACACAGATGCCTGTTTTCACACGTTTGAATAGTGGTTCAATAAACAGCTCACACAAATGTGGAAACCTGAAGTCTCCAGGTCACACATACTGAGAACATGCTTAAGTAGGAGACATATTGTGTCATGTAGGTGAACTTTAGACATACTTACATATTCAAAGATTATTAATATATCAATGAGAGAATGAACTGATATAAACAGAAGAACTTGTAATGGCCATGCAGCTTTTTGACATATCAGACAAAATATTGTGCAAAGCAATGTATTTTTATTAACATGTCTGAAGGAGATCCTCAATGTGTACAAACCTTATTATTTATTATACATTAGCTTTATCAATAATAGCATTTCTCCATTGAGGTTGTTAGGTAAGCTCAGAATTCACACTTCACTGGATGTCAGACTAATGTAACATTATTAATTCTGCTGGTTTCTCACATATTCGTTTGTGATCGGCTTTGCAGGATTGATCAAACCAGGTCTTCAGGTCTTCTGCTTCATTCACCCTCAAGGTCACACAGTCCTCTCCATCAGGATTTCCTGCGTTGTTCGGCTCCAAACCGTGCCAAAAGATCAAACTAACAGAACAAAACCACTGGATCAGTCACACTGGGAACTTTGATACTGAACACAAATAGAAAATTTGTTCATAACAATCAAACCTTGTGCTCAGTGTTGAGTTGTCCACCCACAGCCACGTTGCCTCTTCCTTTGAGTCTGTCAGCCCGATCCAGAACTCCTTATCATTAGTTTCTTTGTCTCTGATTCTTTCCACCAGGAATCTCTGAATAGGGAGAGTTGAGGAGATTCACTGTGAGACATGATGAAACACAAAGATGTGATGTGAGACCATGAACCTGCAGCAGTGTTTTCTACCTGCTCCTTCTCACTGTCAATCTTAACCAGGTCTCCTCCCATTTTTTTGCATTGATGTCTGCTCTCATTCCAGGATAAAGTCTCAACCAGGTCTCCTCCCATTTTTTTGCATCGGTGTCTGCTCTCATTCCAGGGTAAAGTCTTGTTGGAGAAATGATAGCACTGTCCTTTATGCTTCTCCCAGCCTTGTTCACACTTCCAACATTGTGTGTCTTTGAAGAGATTACAGCAGTGTTACAGTCAGGAGGAAGAAATCACTGTTTACATGTGATGTGGAAGCAGCAGGAGCCTCAGGGTTAAATAGTGTAAGTCTGTGAGTTTAACTGAGCAGTTTCCTCCTTCACAGGTGCACAGCACTAGCACCAGGTGTAAGGCAAGACACCTGTCCTGCAACTCCAGGCATGAGCTAGTGCAAAGGTAAATTCTACACTGTCTGACTGACTGTATCAGATATAAGAAAGACAAAATGCATAACATATCTCTTACATGAGGTTTTGGGGACAAAGGCTGTGTCACTTCATGTGGTTTTGCTTCAGTTTCTCTCTTTTATGAAGGAAAATGAATCAAACATTCATCAGAAGCCTCTGTTTCGCAACCTGAACTGAAAACTAACAAAACCTTTTCATGGTTCAGTCAAAAGAGTTGAGCAGAAAAATATAGTGAAATCATTAAAACATAGATTAGAATTTGCCATGTATTTGAAATAAAGATGATAAAAAATCCAAACTTAGTCCAAAATGTGTCCCATGTTACCGTGACCCCTGTGGACAGTTTCACACACCGACAGGTTTACTGTACCTTTGACTTTTTTCTTCAAAGCATCATACTTCTTTTCCAGCTTATCATACTCCTTTTCCAGCTTTTGGAATCTTGTCTTAGTTTCGAAATAATTTTCCAGCTTTTGGAATCTTGTCTTAGTAGTCACATCTGATTGAAACAAAAGAAAGTTGTCAGTAAAGATCAGTATTTGATCAGGAACAATGATGGTTTTTAAAGAAACTCAGATTAACTCAGAGAGATTATATTTGGTTCCAAAACACACTAAAACAGTGACTGATTTGGCAGAACTGGTTTCATCCCATTACTAAAAAACATCAATCTGCCCTGTTTTGTTCTGTATTTAATTTTAATTAGTCTCCGTACAAACTCACAGGCAACACACACTGCAGCAACAGCAGCCATCAGGAAAACACAGAGAACCAGCAGGGTCACTCTCTCTGATGTGACCCTTGACCTTCTGTTTGCCTCTGCTCGCGGGTTAGCTAAACAGGGAGAAGTGACAGAAATACGAGAGACGTGAGATATGTGTACGATGATCAGCAGCTTTTAGACACAATAACATGAACATCTGTGCAACATAAGTTACCAGTTCTGTATCATCTGGACAGAAATGGAACAGTAAAATCATCATTCATTCATGTTTTTTGTACTGGATTGTAATAGACTATGTTCATATTATTGTGTTTACCCTCTGGATTTGCCCATTGAAACACTTTCACCTGCTGTGACTATAGTGTATAAGTACCTGAGTCAAATTCCTCGTGTGTCCATCACACCTGGCCAATAAAGCTGATTCTGATTCTGATGTTTGGCTGCAGTTCCAGACTCTTCATATACTATTAAGTATTCAAAAATGCCATATTTTAAATGTTCTTAAATTGAAATTCTGAGTCCTCTGTTCTTTTTTTTTAATGTTTTTGTTCATATTGTATAAAGTGTGTCACTGAACTGATGCAGTTTAATTCCATCTGTGCACTATTATTGTATATGGAGTGAAATAAGACCACAACTTCTTTTATCATGTTTGATTTGATTTGTGAAAAGACAAAAAAATCTGTTGCTTGGTTTCTAAAACCATAATCCATAAAGTTAAACAATATGCAAAAACTTATTTAACTGAATCACTACAGTCTGGAGGGTCGTTGTTAGTTTTAAAACCATCTCCCAAGGCACACGTTAAGCAGAACACTATATTTAAATTGTCCTTTTGTGCTGTGGAAGCTCATTTATATGTCACTGATTTTTCTTTCTTTCTATTTTGAGGAACCTTTGGACACTGATATAGTGAGATCATAGAATTTGTTTTTCATGTTGCTGCATTTCTCATTTTATTTGGTGTCTGCACACGTCACAGGTGAAAATCTAAATCTCCACATAAACTGAGAGTGTTAATAAAAAAACAACACCTGAATAAAGATGAGATCAGCTGAAGGTTTTCAAAGAAATAAAAATAGAAGTGACCACAGCTCAGAGAAACAGGAAAAAACCAGTTGTGACACTGAAGTAAATTTTTATGACCGTTCTTCGTAGTCAGTTCCTTATGTTACCCCTGACTCTGATTTCACCATGCTTTACAGTAAACTAACCTGGGGTCACCTGATTATTGCAGCTGTATAAAATAAAGTTTCTTGAGGGAATCAAGCTGATGTTCTGAACATTATGTATTTTTAATATATATTAACATGTATTAAATTAACTTACAATCCTATGTGTTATGACTGAGCCCTCCTTCAGTAGTCAAATGAGGAAAACTGGTTAAAAATGCCCTTCTTTTTATTCTGAAAAATACAATCAAATATAAATTGCTTAGTGAGGTGGCTGTTTGCCTCATGATGACCACTGAGAGTTTATTCATTACTGTTTATGACCTACCAGGAAGCTCCACGGACGGTTGATGTAAAATTTTGACTTCAGAGCAAGTGGTTTCAGGCGGTGTGGAAGCATCTGCAACATAAAACACAAAACCAAAGTATTGCTGCAAACTACTAGGTGCGCTGACTGCTGATAAAGTTGAAATATTTAGAACCTTTCTAGAGGAGGGGAAGAGAGTTATTCTAATTCAAATGCTGCTGCGAATGTAAAACTCTCAAGTTTGCACAGTTCACTTTTTTTCACACATAAAATTGTACAGTCAATTAGTGCATTATTTTATTTTTGGATCTAACTTTATGAACTTAAGACTCACCTTCGGCATTTCCCCTTTTCTTTGTGAACTTGACATCAGAGTACACTACCTCAGTTTCAGGCATTTTCCTGCTCTGTGAACATCAAGTGAGTTGGAAAGAAGAAGTTTCACAAACAAAAACCAGAGGATGGGCAGGGCTTTAAAATGTGCCTTATTCTACACGATCAGTAAGTCATTGGACATTTGAACAAATGTTCCACTTCCTTGTTGTTTAGATTAAAGGAATGTTTTCTAATAATGAAGTCAGATTGTGTTGGTTTCTGTTATTTAATCTGAGTGTTTCATACAGACCATGATGAGATCAAGTTCCCCAAAATCAGTAAGTTCAAAGTTCAAAGTGTTTATTTTGTCATATACACAGTTGTGAAACGTGTTTCCCTGTACAATGAAATTCTTGCTTTGCCGTCCACATGAATGCCACAAAATACAAATGAAATATAAAGTACATAAATAAGTAACACAAAATCTAAGGCACTTTAAGCAGCAACAAATGCAGCAATATAATAAAAAAAAAATATAATGTAGAATGTATGCTGCAGGGGAGCAGCATGTGCAGCATTCAACAATCATTGTGCAATTATGCATGTGCAAACAGAATGTAGACAGTACAGGTCGTCAGTACATCACGTATTTCCTGGTAATAAACTCCTCAGCTGTTTAGGAGTCTGATGGCAGAGGGAAAGAAAGAGTTTTTCAGTCTAGTGGTCCTGCATTTAACACTTCTGATCCTCCAGCCAGAGGGCAGAGAAGTGAACAGTCCGTGCTGGGGGTGGGTGGGATCTTTGAGGATGGAGGCAGCTTT
>NW_018128086.1:912089-914803 GCF_001952655.1 Monopterus albus | reverse complement strand
GGGGCTGAATAATTTTGCACGCCCAATTTTTCAGTTTTTTATTTGTTAAAAAAGTTTGAAATATCCAATAAATTTCGTTCTACTTCATGATTGTGTCCCACTTGTTGTTGATTCTTCACAAAAAATTACAGTTTTATATCTTTATGTTTGAAGCCTGAAATGTGGCAAAAGGTCACAAATTTCAAGGGGGCCGAATACTTTCGCAAGGCACTGTATTCTACACGATCAGTAAGTCATTGGACATTGGACACAGTGGCTTTGTGATTTGGCGATATCCAGCAATGCCTGTCTGTTGTATGTGAGCAATGCATGACATTTGTGCACTGCAGAAAAAGCAAAAAACACACAAAAAAGAAGAAAACAAAGAAAAAGCCGGCATTCAAGAGTGGAACACGCAAACACGTTTGCCTCGATGGGCGCCATGTTGGTGATCTCCAGTAAGAAGTACTGATGGGAAGTTCAGATCATTTTACTGATTCGGTTCTTTGAACACACGCGCACACACATACATGTCTTTATGCCTTTGTGTGGCCCACGTTCTGTGACTTCTTTGTGAGGGCCACCACTTCTACTATAGCTACAATGGTGCAAAACACAAATCTGTCACGAGGTGGCAACAGAGAATCAAAATGTCACTTCAGCATTCAGAAAACTCGAAATAAAAAAAAATCTTTTTCTCTACACTGTGAGGACCGGAGCCTGTTGCCAAGCAGATTTGGTGAACTGGGCCTTCTGTCACAAAGCACCAAAACAATGCATCTTTCATAACCAGGGGTACTCCCTGGGGATAGCAAAGTATAAAGTACCTGGAGCTTCGGTCCATTATTTATATGTAAATATAATGTATAGTCCACATACAGTGCCTTGCGAAAGTATTCGGCCCCCTTGAACTTTGCGACCTTTTGCCACATTTCAGGCTTCAAACATAAAGATATAAAACTGTAATTTTTTGTGAAGAATCAACAACAAGTGGGACACAATCATGAAGTGGAACGAAATTTATTGGATATGTCAAACTTTTTTAACAAATAAAAAAACTGAAAAATTGGGCGTGCAAAATTATTCAGCCCCCTTAAGTTAATACTTTGTAGCGCCACCTTTTGCTGCGATTACAGCTGTAAGTCGCTTGGGGTATGTCTCTATCAGTTTTGCACATCGAGAGACTGAAATTTTTGCCCATGCCTCCTTGCAAAACAGCTCGAGCTCAGTGAGGTTGGATGGAGAGCATTTGTGAACAGCAGTTTTCAGTTCTTTCCACAAATTCTCGATTGGATTCAGGTCTGGACTTTGACTTGGCCATTCTAACACCTGGATATGTTTAGTTTTGAACCATTCCATTGTAGATTTTGCTTTATGTTTTGGATCAGTGTCTTGTTGGAAGACAAATCTCCGCCCCAGTCTCAGGTCTTTTGCAGACTCCATCAGGTTTCCTTCCAGAATGGTCCTGTATTTGGCTCCATCCATCTTCCCATCAAGTTTAACCATCTTCCCTGTCCCTGCTAAAGAAAAGCAGGCCCAAACCATGATGCTGCCACCACCATGTTTGACAGTGGGGATGGTGTGTTCAGGGTGATGAGCTGTGTTGCTTTTACGCCAAACATAACGTTTTGCATTGTTGCCAAAAAGTTCGATTTTGGTTTCATCTGACCAGAGCACCTTCTTCCACATGTTTGGTGTGTCTCCCAGGTGGCTTGTGGCAAACTTTAAACGACACTTTTTATGGATATCTTTAAGAAATGGCTTTCTTCTTGCCACTCTTCCATAAAGGCCAGATTTGTGCAGTATACGACTGATTGTTGTCCTATGGACAGAGTCTCCCACCTCAGCTGTAGATCTCTGCAGTTCATCCAGAGTGATCATGGGCCTCTTGGCTGCATCTCTGATCAGTCTTCTCCTTGTATGAGCTGAAAGTTTAGAGGGACGGCCAGGTCTTGGTAGATTTGCAGTGGTCTGATACTCCTTCCATTTCAATATTATCGCTTGCACAGTGCTCCTTGGGATGTTTAAAGCTTGGGAAATCTTTTTGTATCCAAATCCGGCTTTAAACTTCTCCACAACAGTATCTCGGACCTGCCTGGTGTGTTCCTTGTTCTTCATGATGCTCTCTGCGCTTTAAACAGACCTCTGAGACTATCACAGTGCAGGTGCATTTATACGGAGACTTGATTACACACAGGTGGATTCTATTTATCATCATTAGTCATTTAGGTCAACATTGGATCATTCAGAGATCCTCACTGAACTTCTGGAGAGAGTTTGCTGCACTGAAAGTAAAGGGGCTGAATAATTTTGCACGCCCAATTATTCAGTTTTTTATTTGTTAAAAAAGTTTGAAATATCCAATAAATTTCATTCCACTTCATGATTGTGTCCCACTTGTTGTTGATTCTTCACAAAAAATTACAGTTTTATATCTTTATGTTTGAAGCCTGAAATGTGGCAAAAGGTCGCAAAGTTCAAGGGGGCCGAATACTTTCGCAAGGCACTGTAAAAATTACTGCAGGTAGTGCAATGTAGGCCTAACTTCACAAAGGTTTATTCAGCTACTGTACAATGCTGACAAAATACTAAAGTACAGCTAAAGCTTATATATGTAAGGCTCCTGACAAAGGATCTCCCAGTTCTCCCAGGTCATTTTTCACAGAAACACCTTTTTATATTACAGTCCACACCAACAACACAGTAGTTTTGGAAAATAACTAAGTACATTTACT
>NW_018128086.1:908237-908724 GCF_001952655.1 Monopterus albus | reverse complement strand
CTTAAGTCTCTGGATGTTGTTGGGCTGTCTTGGTTGACACGCCTCTGCAACGTCGCATGGCGATCGGGGACAGTGCCTCTGGACTGGTAGACTGGGGTGGTGGTCCCTCTTTTCAAGAAGGGGGACCGGAGGGTGTGTTCCAACTATAGGGGGATCACACTCCTCAGCCTCCCTGGGGAAGTCTATGCCAGGGTACTGGAGAGGAGAATTCGACCAATAGTCAAACCTCGGATTCAGGAGGAACAATGTGATGTGGTTTTCGTCCTGGCCACGGAACACCGAACCCTCTCTATACTCTCTTCAGGGTGGCAGAGGGTTCATGGGAGTTTGCCCAACCAGTCCACATGTGTTTCATAGATCTGGAGAAGGCATTCGACCGTGTCCCTCGCAGCACCCTGTGGGGGGGTGCTCCGGGAGTACGGGGTCCGGGGCCCTTTGCTAAGGGCCGTCCGGTCCCTGTACGACTGGAGCAGGAGCTTGGTTCGCA
>NW_018128086.1:899156-907378 GCF_001952655.1 Monopterus albus | reverse complement strand
TGAACCGGAAAAACCCAACAGAACCACACCATCCACAAAGTGCAGAGACAAGATTCTGCAGCCACCAAAAGAAACACCTCCGTTCCCTGGCTGCGCCTAGAAATTCTGTCCATAAAAATAATGAACAGAATCGGTGACAAAGGACAGCCTTGACGGAGTCCAACATGCACTAGGAACAGGTCTGACTTATCGCCGGCAATGTGAACCAAGCTCCTACTCCGGTCATACAGGGAACGGACAGCCCATAACAACGAGCCCTGCATCACATAGTCCCAAAGTACCTCGCACAGGAAGTTCGGATCATTTTACAGATGCGGTTCTTTGAATCTCGTTCAGCAAAATGAACAAATCTTTTTTCGAGTAATTTCATTCACTTCAGCAGAATGTAATTAAAATGTTACATGTTAATTTCCCATCTACTTACTCACATATTGATCATATTTCAAATAAGAAAGAACTGTAATGCAGCCAAGGTCATATTATAAGTAACTGTGTCTTGAGGCTATGCAGTCTGTTACTTCATCACCTCACCTCTGGATATTTTGGGTCAAATTTGTTTGGTCTTTTGTCATGTAACATCCTAAGCTAAGCTTTGCTGTGTCGTTTTCTGTATAGTACACAGAAAGATTTTCCTTGATGAAGTTTAAAGCATTAACCAACTCTTTATTAAAACAGTCAGTGTTATGGAAAAGAACCATACTGACAGATATTCACAAAATTATGTAGGAAATAAAAAGCTATTTTACAATAAAAAATAAATGCATCACGTAACAGTAAGAGTAAAAAAAACTGTAAGGACGGTTGTCTGTGCAGATTCTCAGTTATCCAGGTCATAGTAAGCTGAAAAAAACTTAGAAAAAATCAACTGGACTAGTATCTTGATCTAGTCTAGTAGCTAGTCCAGTTGATTTTTTCTAAGTTTTTTTCAACTGTAAGGACGGTTTAAAATGAACTAATTTCTGTATCCAACAAAGCGGTCATGTCAAGGTGTACTAATCTTAGGCGATGTTGCGCATGCGCGTTCAACACAAAATGAACGAATCGCTCCCCGAGACAACCCGATGTTCTCGAGTCATGGGAAAGATTCGTTCATTCGTTCAGTTCATTCAATTCAGTTACAGTTCATTCATCATTATTAAGAAGAAAGGTTTGATTTAAATGGATTTAAGATGGGTCATTAAGTACATTTACTTAAGTACAATTTTGAGCTACTTGTACCTGACTTGAGTATTTGCATTTTACTCCACTGCGTTTCAGAGGAAAATATATACTTCTACTTCTACTCCACATAATTTATTTAAAAAATTTAGTCTACTTTGCAATTTCAGAATCTTTATACAAAAGTAGCCATAAGATTTGCGTACTTCTTCCGCCACTGTGTTCAAAACATTAAAATAAGTTCAAAAAAGACATAATCGACAATAAAAGCATTTAAATAAGACTAAACACAATGTATTTCGGCTGAAGCCTTGTTCTGATTTTAACCGATAAGGTGTTGGATGAATTTCATCCAATCAACCCACACGGTATTAGGACAGAACAGTCTCACAGCCAATCAAAACACCACTTTGTCTAAAAAAGAGGCGGGGTTTGTCCACTGTTGCAAAAAAGTAGGCGGTGGCGCTTCCCTTACTGACCAACTTGGCGGAAGTGCACCCGGGCGACAGGAATAGTTTGGTGAACTTTTTGCGCTGGTGGTATTCCTGGTCCAGATATGGCCCCCAGAACGCAGTTAAAGGAGGCGATAGCCGATGTACAGGAGGGGATCCGTGCTATACTGCTCGGACCACCCGGAGCCGGGAAGGGGACTCAGGTAAACCTGTGCGAGCTAACTGAGCTAGCTGTTAGCTTGGAAAAAGTGTTAAGCGCATGGCCGGTCAAGCTAATGTTAAAGCTATTGCTAACGTTACCTGCTTTACCTGTTGGCTTCATCCACCGTTAATGAATGCCTGCTCGCCTTCCAACCACACTGTTGTTTAGGATTTATTTACAAGATAAGGTTAACCACTATAAGGCTGTCCTTAATATGTGATGATTAAGATTTAGGTATGCATTTATTTTATTTGATTCATTATGAAGTTACTAGTTGAAATCCCCTTGGCTGTGTCATCTCTTCTGGTTGTATTTCCAGTTGTGCCACCTCGTTACATAACACAGTGCAAGCTTTGGGAAACATTTGTAGCCAATTGGTGAAAACATAAACACTGTGATTTCACAGTCTTTCCCTTTTCAGACTATGTGTTACCAGGTGTAAACCAATACACCAAACCTTTGCTAGACCCGGGCTATGAGGAGAGTGTGGCTTGGCTAATGTACAAGTAGACGGTATAATGAAGGGCATGTCTGTAGATTAGCTTGAGGTCACGTGGTTTAGCAAAGGGGGACATCTGGTGGCTAGGAGAAGAACAACAGGATCTGTAATGACAGCAGGGAGCAGTATTTAAGTATTCTTCACATATAGATAAAATGAAGAAGCACACCACTGTCTGAATTATGGTACATATAACAGGCTACAGTACAGGTGTTAGCAGTAAAGGAAGTTAAGACACTATAAGGCTACGTAGTGTAGGTACTTTATTGATCCTACTGTGGGGAAATTTCTGTGTTACAGCAGCAATAGAGAACAACCAACATAACACCATAAGAACAAATCTGACACATTGTTTTAGTCTTTACACTTGCCATGTTAATCTGTGGTAAGTCTGAGTATAATGAGTCTAGATCAGGTCGGATGTGGTCTGGATGGGATCATAAAAGCAGTGAAATCGGTCAGTTTCACAGATACAGTTTCATAAGTCTGACATGGTGTCCCTCAGAAATAGACAGTGTTAAAGGTTTAACTGGGATGACTGACACCCACAGTAAGTGGATAAAAAAAACTGGAGAGTCTTATTGTCTTTTATATGTTTATCTTCGTGAACTCTTTTCTCATCAGTTACTTCCCGCTGATGCCACATCACACAGTGCCAGGACAACCGATTAGGTAGGGTGCAGCAGTGAGCCTGATGGTGTTTGACAGCACTGTATGCAAGTAAATTAATTCGGAACAGGTCTTGATGTGGGGAACGCCCTGGAGGAAGTTACCCAGGATTTGTTCTAGTCAAACCAGTACTTCATATATACTAGCTGGTTTCTAACAGTGGCTAATGTTGATATGCATTTTTTCATGAGTTGCTTGCAAGAATCCAGTTTCACAATTAATAGTTCAGATTGAATGATTTGTGTTGCAGCTTTGTTGGAGACACCCAGGTGTCAGTGATGTTTGCACTAAATATGTCAAACTGAGCTCTTTCAGCCTGACGCCCTACGTGGTGTAATGCTGTCAGCTCAGTCACACGTACATGCTGAAAGGCACAGGCACATGCTCTGACATGACATTGGCTTGTTTCTTTAACCCATGTTATAATCTGGATTGTGGCGTTTAGAGCCAAATTGACCACTATATGTTCAGCAACTGTTTTGTGATATTTGACTAATAGCTGAGTTTCCAGGTGTCAAAGCCTTTTAGGTGGCAGCTTCTTTGTGATATTAAATTGAATTTCTATGCATTTTCATGCTGTTTGAACACGCTGTGTTGCAGATGAGGCCATATGCAAAATATCCATGTACAGACAAAATTAAATGTGAAAGTTTTCACCCTGTTTCTTTGCTATGTATAACAGAGATGTTCATGATGTCTAGATACGTTGTCGACTGTACTGTCTGTGAAAACTGGCCTGCACAGCTTCGAAGTTAGGTTTTGCAATTCAGTTGGTGGAGGCTCTTTGTTCTCCCAGACAAAAATACAACTGCTTCCATGCATTTCCCAGCCAGTGATGCAGGTGGTTGGATCTCTGACAGAACAGTGGGTAGAGTAAAGTTAAAATCCACAGCCAAACCTTTCCTTTGTTTGGCTGATTGGTCGTGATCATTTCTGATTTTAATCTCTAATAATGTCTGGTAACATGAGTGCTTTCCTCCTCCCTGCAGGCCCCTGTGCTAGCAGAGCGGTATTGTGTTTGCCACCTGGCCACTGGAGACATGCTGAGGGCCATGGTGGCTTCAGGCTCCAAGCTCGGCAAGAAGCTCAAGGAGACCATGGATGCTGGCAAACTGGTAACATTTCCGCTCATCTGCTTCTCATGACCCCTGAGTGTATTTTCCTTCCTCTGTGCCTCTGTGCCTTGCTCTGTCTGAGGCTACATGTCTCATGTTTTTATCTGCTGCAGGGCTCTTTGTTCTTCTGGCTTCAGAAGTTAGTTCTTTATGGCTTTGGCTTGATATGTGAGCTCAGTGCCCTGTTCCAGAATGAGTTTGGGATTGATCAGGAGCCGCCCTGATGGTGTAGTATAATAGGAAAAAATGTTAAACTTCTAAAGTGCCTGAGGTGTTTGCACAGTACTGTACATGATGGGACTTGTGCCCTGCGCAAGTTGTGCAGAAGCAAAAAGTCAAAAACGGTGAGCAGTGTGAACTGACTCATCTGTTCCTGCTGTTTTGTTTGTCTTGTGACAGCGCGCTGCTTTAAGGAGTAAGCTCAGTCAGTACACAGTCAATTGCAGTGAGACACAAGATAATATAGGGCAGTGATTACCAGCCTTTCTTGCTTATGACCTGTTGGCACAGATTGCTTGTCTCTGATTTGAAAATGTCAGACTGTGTCATTTGAATCATCGTTGGAGATCTATAGCAAAACCTAACAGCACTTTTACAGCTGAACAAAGCAAAGATTAAAGAAAAAAATCCAAAAAAATAAAATGACTTTGGTGATGAAGAAGTGATGAAGCCACTTAGTTTCTGGTGTGTGTCATTACATTAACAACATGATACTGTACTGTGATAGCTGCCATCTATTTAGTCTAACCTTTTGGATACAGTACAAACCACACCAACACTCCAGCCTCATAATGAGCCTGCAGTTGAATCAGCACCTGTATGACACGGCCGAAACCAAAACTGACCTTTAACAGTTCATGCAGGAGGATTACTGAGTCTGTGGAGTCTTTTTCTTAATGTTTTGACTCAGGTAAAATGTCTCTTCTTTCATTGTGATAACATTTTTCATCACTAATTGTGTCTTGTCCTGTGTGTGTATTTATGCAGCTGTTGCACCACTTTCTGACCTTTTCAGTGTCCGAGCATATGACTGATATCTCACTGTGATATCCTCTGAGCTGTTTCCTGCTGGCTGTGTCTGCTTGTCACTGTTTGCTTTACACATACAGCCAGTGTGCAAACAAGTCCATTTAAAGGACTCCTTTTATTGTCATGACGTTTACTGTGTGCACACTGAAGAAATCACAAGTATCTGAAGCAAATAAACGTTATAAACATGTTGTTCTCTCTTTATGTGGGTCCTGGGCAGGGCTGTTGCTGTGCAGGATGCAGCAGATTACACTGACTAAATGAAATGTCCTCCTGCAGGTCAGTGACGAGATGGTTGTGGAGCTCATCGAGATGTCTGTAGAGGCCAGCCTGCAGTAATGGAGTCCTGCTGGACGGGTGCCCGCTAACAGTCAAACAAGCAGAGATAGTTAGGTTTTGTATAAATATCATTGCTGTGATGTGAAACAGAACTGCACGGTGGAGTCCAGCAGTAGCTCACAATAGAAATGTAAAGGAGTAGTTTGACATTTTGGGAAAAATACCTGTTTTGCTTTCTTCCTAGACACTCACTCAGCTCTTTGGTTTGTGTAAACACTAAACATGAGTTGTGTTATTTAGAAAGCTTAAATATGCTGGCATCTGCTTTTGTGAAGTCTGGATGAGTCAGTCTAGCTGCTTCCTCTGATTCCAGCCTGTGCAAAGCTAAGCTAATCAATTCTAGGTATCCATTTTTCATTTTAATTCTCTACACGAAAATGAATAATCCTTGTTCCCAAAGTGTTGAACTGTTCCTTCAGATTTGTCAGTGTAGGACTGAACTTGGATGGAACAACGTACTGCCTCAGTTCACACCAACAGTGCGGTTAAAACAGAGGGACTACCATATACCTAAGCAAACTCTTTATATATCACGTTGTGTTTTTGCTGTCATCTTGAATAAGAAAACGTATTTAAAATTTAAATTAAGGGATTGAAGAGAAGGTTTAATAGAGATTTTGTTTGTGAAAGTCTCCACTGAAATAAGTAACAGTTTTGTAATTTCTCAAATAAAAGTAGGAACTCAAAATATGGCCACGTCACAAATAACAGACCCAGCCATTGCTGAATTGTAGCTAAACTCACGGCCCTTTAACTTTGGGGCAGAGAGACGATTCCTCCTCAGATATTTTAGTGAGGCTCTGTAACATCAATGCAATTCATAAACGCAGCTATGGTTCACAGTATTCATATCCCTGAAGAAAAATCCAGATCTCGCACTGCAAAAGGTTTCACAGAAGAGTTTTTGGCAATTTGATGCAGTAAAGTAGATCAGAAAATGGTCTCTCTAAATTATGACCAAACATTGGAAATTGAATTAAAGCGCTCTCTCTAAAAATGTCCTGTTGCAAGTGAAGGTGTGCAGTAGGTTTATATTGAAGTCGGAGTAAAAGGTAAAACTAGGCAGCGTCACTACTTGACTGTTACAGTTTATATGTTTAGCAGATGTTTTTATGTAGTTTAAGTAAATGTATTAGGAAGAAGATGCAGAGTTTAGTGCTGGTCAGTGTCTTAGTGATGCCAAATGTCTGACTCCCTCCGTGTCCATCTCTTGCAGCTCGACAACTTGTTGGAAAAGAGACACGAGAAGCTGGACTCTGTGATCGAGTTCGCTGTCGACGACTCTCTGTTGGTACGCAGGATCTGTGGCAGGTAGGAGCCAGCGTGAGAGAGCATGAATTATTCAAGCCCACAGGAAGGACTCTATTTTATTTCCCAGGCACGCAGCCAGTAGACGTCAGTAGTTTATGGTTTGACTGACACAGACTGAGGACTGAACAGAAAGTTAGAGTTTATAGATGGTTAATTGGAAGCATCTTCTGGGACTGAACAGAAAGTTAGAGTTTATAGTTTGTTAAATGGAAGCATCTTCTCTTTTTTGGTGCATTTCAAACTGTTCAGCCTCCACTGAGCAACAGATAATGATTTTACATTAGTTTTAAAACGGTTTAATATAACAGGTTGTGCTCTGGTTTGATGTGCTTCAGACCTTCATCTGAACACGTGTCAGCGCTTTAGAAAGTGTGTGCTGTGCAGTCTTGACCAATGTTTGTTATTGCAGTACAGTGTCTGTTCTCTTTCTTCACCACTCTACATTGTGTGTCTGCCACACTGAAGAGAAAACACATAGTTTGCAGAGAGCTGTCTTTGTCTGTAGGGGTCCTTTGTGAGGAAGATGAGGCCAGCCTCTATGAACCCCAAGTAGGACAAGGGTATACGTGGGATGTGAAAAGGACAGTTCATTTGTTAGTGAGTCAGTGTCTGTCCTCCTCCGTCTCTCCTCTAGCTCTGACTTCATTTCCATCTTTGTCCTCTCACTGTCCTCCCTTTGCTTTCCTAGACTAATCCACCAACCAAGTGGCCGCTCCTACCATGAGGAGTATAACCCCCCCAAAACGCCCATGAAGGATGACGTAAGTAGACTCGCTATCAGCCACTTTCTAAGTGGTTTCTGAAATGCCACCTACCTAAAATGACTGCCAGCCTGGAAACCGGTGACTATCAGCCACCTCCAGATGAAGTGCTGTGACGCACCGTGGATGTATAAAATGTTAGAGATATTTACTCTTATTGAAGTGGAGCAGTGGTTAGCGCTGCTGCCTCACAGCAAGAACGTTCCACGTTCGAGCCCCAGCCCACCTGGTGCCTTTTTGTGCGGAGTTTGTGCTCTCTCCCAGTGTCAGCTGGGATTGGCACCAACCCCCCTACAGCCTTCTTCAGGATAAGTGTTATAGATAATGGATGGATTGTATTTAGCATGGACTGCTGATACCTTATCAGTTCATTTGGTGCCAACACTGATCTGCCAGACTGGATTGGTGCATCTATAAAATGTGAAACCAAGTGGCTTGTTTGCAGAAAAACCACTACTCACAGTGACACACAATCCCTGTGCTCACAGAGGTGGGCAGAGACAAAGCACTCATTTTGTTGACTAACATGAGACAGACTTCGGTACAAGTGCAGCGCATGAGAGAAGGAAAGTGAGAGGGATAAAGTGGCACCTAATTAGGTTGCATTGTGAAAGCCAGATGAGGTCAGTAAACAGAAACTAAGGCACCTTGAACTAATTTTAGACATAAAACTGTTTTGCACAGATT
>NW_018128086.1:879463-899027 GCF_001952655.1 Monopterus albus | reverse complement strand
CGCAGTGATGACAACGAGAAGACACTGCTCTCCCGCCTGGATGCCTACCACCGGCAGACTGTCCCTCTGGTGCAGTACTACAGCGCCAGGGGTCTGCACACGGCCGTCGATGCCTCTCGGAGCCCAGATGTCGTCTTCGCCTCCATCGTAGCTGCTTTCACCGCTGCCACAGAAATCCCCGCCCGAGCCACCGCCTGTAAAGACCAAGTGTTCTTCATTTAATTTTTTTCTTCCTTCCCTTATGGGTTGTTGTCCCTTGCAGTGGTGGAGGTTACACAAGAGTTGATCAAGTGTCCCAGTGGCAACAACGTGTAACTTTGTGAATATGGAGACTCGGGAATTCAAGAAATTCAGTGTTCGAGCAGCGTGATCCCTGTTGTAGAAACAGAAAGGATTTAAAGTTGTATTTTTGTTGCTCTTCATCACACAGTCAACAAGGCTCCAAAGAACTGATCAGTACCAACAAAACAAACACTGGCGCCGAGCACCACGCTGCTGCTTCTGCCTTTCTGTAGAGAAATGAAATTTAGGGTTCTGACATTTAGCAGAGCAACAGTGGCCAAGAGATGCTTTTCACCACAAGGTGTCTGAAGATACTGATGCTCGTTGCATATTGTTTGCCTTCATGGCCCAGGTTTGCCCTCGTGTAATCGATGATGGTTCTCTTTCTTGGTCTCTGATTCTCATGCACCTACTGTAGATCTCCTGTTTTTCTTCCTCCTTCACTTTCCTAAAGTGGAAACACATTGGGAGCATCAGACACGCCTTGTCCAACGTGCCAGTGATTTTCAGTCGCCTTTGTCATCCTCACATGGGTTTAAATTTGTAGCTCTGAGAGAACGCCAGAGCTATTGGTTTTTCATGAGGTGTCATAAAAATGATCCGTGGTATTATTGCTGAAAGTTTAGGAAACAAAGATGTGTAATGACTTTATAATTTTGGGCTTTTGCCTTTATCTGACAGTACATTGTGAAGATGCAGAGGAGGAAACATGGGGAGAGAGAGAGGAGGTGCTCTCACAGTTTTAATCGTGGTTTAAATCCGAGATCTTTAAACTGTGATACGTCTCCCCGTGGGGGTGTGGAGACGGAGACTGGGTATGTTTTTAAAATGACAGGAAGTTAGTTGTGGTAGTTTGGATGTCGTATTTAAGGTACTTTAAAACCACTAGTACTGGATTACTGTAACTTGTTTTTGTACTCTGAGTTGAAGTCAGTCAATGAATTCTGAACACACTTGGAATCCATATTTTTAGATTCAGTATTTCCAAAGACATCATTATTTTTGATGCCCAGTATGATTAAAGTTCCATAAATCCTGGTGGGAGTCATAGAAAAACGGGCACTGTGTGTGACTCCAGACCTTGGCTAAGAGTTGGGATGTTTTTATGTTTTCTTGAGTAAGAAAGTAATCCAGTGATGGTTGCCAGTACATCTGTGGGTACACTACAAACAACTGCTAATGGTATAATTTGGTATGATTTTAATGGTGTAATTTGTTAAAATATAACTGAGTCTCGCACAGTGTCAGACTTTGAGAAGGTCTGTATAAGTCAGCCAGTAGAGGAGACCAGCTTTGTGCTGCTCATTCAAAACTTAGTTTTCCTTCAGAGCAGCATGTTTCGGTGCTGCTGGTGCTTCAGTGTCAGACCTCTGGCTCACCACAGAAGTGATTAATCATTGTGCGTCACTCCTCATTTCAGCTAGGCTCAACACCATCACTGGTTCTGTAGGGTTTACAGAGGTTTGGTTGCAACATGCCGCTGTAATATTTCTGCAGACAGTGCGTGTGATGTCCTGTCTTTTGTGGAATTGAATAAGACCAAACAGTTTCTAAAAAACTGGATTCCACTGATCAGTTTACGTGTCAGAATGTGTCGGCAGGAGTGCAGGTTATTAAATCACACCAAATGGATATGAAAACAGGTACGGACACCTCCTCTGGTTCAGACTGTAGTGTGAGCTGGTTTTAGTTTGCTGAATATGAGAGAAACCAAACTGTGGAGGAATGGGAAGAGATGAAGACTGGACTTTAAAGCAGCTCCAGCGGCGGTGGTTGTCAGTAAACTAGCTGGTGAGCACAGTGGAACATTTAGTGGCTAAACAGCCAGGAATTTCCCTTGGGAGCTGGTAGAGAGCAAATGCAGACCTAAAAGATGAATATTGAACTTGGCATTTACCAGGTGGCCTGAAACACAACTCTAAATGAATGATGAGGTTGCTGCGTAACAGCTGGGTGTGTAAATAAACATCTGTCACCTTATCAGTTTAAAGGTTGATGATATCAGTGCTGTGTCCAGTTTGATTCTACTGTCTCCACATGGCCAAAAAGTCAGTTATTGTGGGTTTAAATTGCTGAGCAGTGGTGTCTTAACACACTAGGCTGACAATAATTTAGACATAGAAACAAGTCTCCCATACTTGGTGTGAAGTGTATTTATTTGGAAATTGAGGGTTATTTATCCTCAGCATCAAATCAGACAAATGACATTTAAATGTACTGTATATCCATTGAGTAAACTGGATCAAAAAGACGCTAGTCAGAAAAAAAACAATTCTGTGATATGTTTTGAGTTCAGGCTTTTGTTTCTGCTGCTCCCAAATGTCAGTTTCACCTCCTTTCTGTACCGGTGGCAGGCACTTATAGCAGCTGCTCGCTATGTGTTTTTGTTCCAGACAGTTTGTTTGATGTTTTCCAACACAATGGGAGTTGGATCCTTAATTATCAGCTGAGTTATTGACATTGGATCTTCCTGGGATGTCAGGTTTGGGGACTCACCCTTGGCTGGTCTGCTCCTCCTTGACCCTGCTCTGTACTCGCCTGGTGTTTGTGTTCACTGGAAACACCCTGCATGCAGACTGACTGTGCTACCCGCACCTTCCCTTGAATACTGATGTGTTTCTTTTCTCTCGGGGATGTTGTGATGAAAAACAATAGCAGATGACTGTACATTCCTGAAGGCAGATTTTAGTCATTTATTCAGCACCACGAGACTGTCATGCTAAAGTTCCCCCAGTATTCCAGACTGTCCTCAGCTTCTTGTTGTCACTTTGTTCAAGCTGTGAATGTATAAATGTGTATATAGAGGTTAAACCTGACAGAAAATATTGCTGTTTGTTTTGTTTGACCTAAAGGAATGTGACTTTTAAATGTGCAGTTTAAAGTAAAGGCTGACAACCTAATTACATGAGTAATTTTTTTTGTCGGTCACTCTTGACAGTTCTGCCATTTAAATGACCAAAATAGTATGAATAAAAGTATGAATCAGGGCTCTTTTTTTTTTTTTTTTTTTTTTCCCCATTAATTCACCCCAAACTTTTCTCCCCCTCTCTCTCTTCCTTGTCTTCCAGCTGGTTGAACCCCGAGCTGCTCCATTCCCACCCAGGCGAAGGATTGGAGCTGGCAAGAGAGCTGTGGTGGGTGCACACATGGACGGGTGGGGGCAGGGGTCAGACAGCAGGGAGACTCCTTACACTTCATAAGTTAAGGTTAACTTTGCAGTGTCGCTAGGTTCTTGTTCTCAGCATATTTCTACTCCCAGTAGATTGTTACAAGAGCAGAGCCATCCTATTGTCATATTCCTCACATTTCCCCTCTAATAAACGTCTTGCTTTTCTACAGTTGTCACATTTTGTTTTGTTTTCTACCTGATTCTTCTCTAAAATCCACAAGTTTATATTGGTAGTTGTAGATAAATATTAGAGAGTTCACCTTCTGTTAGCTAGTTGCATGACAGTGTCTCAGTGCACAATACAGTAGATGATACTAAAGTGATAGTTTGGAGCTCAGAGGAAGGAAGAGCAAAGAGGAATTACTAACACTTCACGTGGGATTTTTGTTTTTGTCCAAAGAGGACACAAGGACGGATAACATGGTAAAGAAGGTTCACTTCTGTCGCCTTTCAATAGTGTTCTTTACATACACAAGACTGGATTAATTTAAACATTTCACATGCCGCATTTTCCGTTAAACTGTTGTTTACCTCTAACTGTCACAGAAAACCTGGAGGTCGGCTGGTTGGTCTCCAACTTGTAGTGAAGCTGCTGAGTGGTGTGTGTACACACTGCATGGACAGTTTCAGACACAGCAGCCCCAAAACAAACCAGTTATGTGGCTGAGTTTGTAGGGCACACAGAGGCATCAAGACGCGCGTCAGAGAAGCTCAGGGCAATGTAAAAACACAAATGGCATTTAAAAAGAAGGTAAAAATGAAAGGTTTGCTAATTTGATTTTTTTTTTTAATGTATACATACACTAAATTCAGTTCTGCCCAAAACAGTTCAGATGGAAAATAAAACTAAGAATTGATGTTTTTGTTGTATTTTTAAAAAAAAGCAAAAGTACCCGGTGTTTTTATTTTTACAAGTGTATCAAGAAGCCTTAATAAAATTGTTGAAATGATTTTGTTATCGAATGCACACAAGCAAATGCTAAGCTGAACATTTTTAGATGCATCAAAGTGCTGGAAATGATCACAACAGAGAAAAATGTGTCTCACAGCTCGTTCCTGTCAGTTTGTTGTTCTCAAAGTCGAGGTTTAACAAATTAGCTGTATTTGTGAATGAAAAATAGATGCACCTGATACTGTCCAGCTACACAGTGACTGCTACCGTTTTCTCACTGAAATCCAAATACATTTATGGTCTTTATGTTTGGAGGGAGACGCATAACGTTGGGCCAATGAAATTTAGTAAAAAAACAAACTGCAGAATAAATATAACTGATTCACGCCTCTAAGATTGGCTCATTTTGGCCTCAGAGTGGAAAACAAACAAGGCAGATATGCTTCTGTGACCTGATCTGGGTTCTGGGCGTCTGCACTGTGTGATCCTTCTCACATGGAGGGAAAAATCCTCCTCCTGCTGCTGTTGCATCAAAACTGACAGTGTGTCTTAGTCCGACTGACAACATTAGCTTTAATCCAGAGTCCAGGTCTTTGGACAGTTACATGAAAAATAAAATGATGGATCCAACATCATAGTGCCAGGTCTCATTTGAGTAGGTTTACATTAAATAAAACTGTGTGTCAGATGTTGCGTTTCCTGTGTTTAGCACTTGCAGTGACAACGAGGGCTTGGGTCCAGGCCTGGACCCCTCTTCTGTGGGGCCTTGGTAAGATATGCACCACTCCTTTTTTGTCTGTTTCCTGCACACTTTACAGTAAGTTAGCGCAGCGTACGGAGGGGAGGGGACGCAACTGGGCGAGGTTTCTGTATAGTCTACGGCGTGACGTCACCGCCAGGGGCTTTCCTCCATTACGTCAGAAACGGTGGGGCGATAACCAGAGAGAGAGAGAGAGAGCGCGCGGAGCGAGCTTTGGCGAGCACTCAGAGTTTAAACGCTGCGCTCCTGGGCGCAGGAAAACCAGTATCCGCTGTCACCTGCCAGGAGTCCAGACCCCGAGTGGAGAGAGGCGCGTACCCTGACGGAGGACTGTTCAGACCCACTGCTTCGAGGTCAGAGCGAGGCACCGCCGTGAGGCCGTCACCGTAGGAGCCGAGGTGGCCGATGCAACGCACCCCAGCCTTTCCTGTCCAAGAAGTCCGGTCCTGAGCGGGGTAAGTGCCCGGTGGTGAAACCCTCCGCCGTACAGCCTGTTTGTCAGGGATGTCATAGTGTTGTAGGCTCTTGTCCGCGTTTGAATTACCTGGATATAAAGAAACACGATCGTCTAAGGGGGCTGTTGGTCACCACAACCCCTATAATAACAGCCTGTTATTCACAGGCAGGAAGGAAGGTGAGCCAGACATCTCAAACATATAGGCTAGGAGGCAGTTACAGGGAGGATAGAGATCATATCTGAAAATAATCCGATAATAAGCGGAATGTGCCAGCAGTGATTCCAGGATGTCCGAGAGTTAAAACCCTGCCATGGGTTTCCCCTTTAAACACATTCCTGTCTGTTGCCACTCCCCGCTCACTGTTTGGCCAGAGGGCACGGTGGGTTCTCCTGGAAAACACCTTGTAATGTGAAAGACGACTGGTAGCAGAGCTCTGGAGGTAAAATGTACCGAAGAGGAGTCGTTATAAAGGCACCGAGCCCCGCTAGGAATAGTATATGACTATTTCCATTTACCTTTGGTTGATGCCACATTTATAAAAGGGTGGAAAAGCTGTGGTGACGATTTCCAGCAGCTGAATGTTTTCGCAACGGCATTCACAATGAAGGTGTTGTGTAGATATTGGGACTGTAAAGTACTTGTAATATTTGTAACATCCTGGGTGAAAACTACTATTTAAACTAACAACTGGTGTGTTTGCAGGTTAATGAGTACCTGTTAAGGTGTTTTAATGTGTTGTCTGACATCTTGGTGTTATCAGCTGTGATGATTGTGGTGGCTGATAAGACCATAATGGGCCATTCTTTGTGCAGGTGTAGCCACTCAGAATTTCTGAGGAAAAACAATGTTTAAAGTATTAGTGAAAAGCTCTTCAATGACCATGTAGGACTGAGTGAATGACGTGGGAAGGTCTGAAGATTTTACTTAACAGATGTGTAACTTTTCCTCCTCGGGGTCATTTCTAAGGCAGAACAGGAAATGGTGTCAACTTTTGTTTTAACTTGGACCAAATAGATGGGAGTGGGCATAATGAGCCTTTTATCTATTATGTGTAGCAAACCCTACACATATGGTCTTCCTTATGAGTTAATTGTTATATTTTAATCAAAAACAGACCCCCACCAGATTACATGAGGTGAGGTGGAGCAGTCTGAGTTTTGTGCTCTGTCTGTGTTGGAGCAGGAGCTGGTTGGATGTGTTTGACCATTACCTCATTCAGAAGAGATCTGGATTCTTGTGTCATTACGTGGCTCAGGTTACAGACAATAGCCTCTGTTGTCACATGCATTGTGCCTGCTGCTGTTTCCTCTCTGAAACCTGAATGTGCTCATCCAGTTTGCTGCTGCTGCTGCTCACCTCGTCTGTCTCTGTTCCCACCTGAGTTTGTGTGTGTTTGTGTGTTAACAGGTGGTGTAAAGGGGTCTCAGAGGTTTGCTCTTTGCAACTGTAGCGCCTGCAGACCTGACATTAAACATTCAACAACTCAGCAGTATGGCTCTTGAACACCCCTCTAATTATAGACACTCTCAGCCTGATTCTCTCTACCTCCACCTCCCAGCGCATCGCTCTGCACTACTGGCTACGCACTGTCAGTGTCTGTCTGGGCATGTGTGGGAGAGAGGTGTTGATGAGAGTCATTGGGAGACAGAGAGAACTCTCCATTTATCTACCCATCTGCCTTCCACTGCATTTATCCCTTAAGAATACAGCATAACGTTTAAAGGTGCATGAACTAAGATTTTCCACATTGTCTGATGAACCCAGTGACAATGGGACAGGACGTGATGTCTCTTAGCAACACTTCCCTGAATACTGTGAAGTATTGACAGGCAACAAGAAGTACTTTATGTTCTGTGTGACAGTTTGACTTAACGTGGTAGTCTCTCGGAAGTGCTGATTTTCTCATCGATAGAAGCCACTAGTGAAAGTAAAACATTCATTTCTTAAATGTCTGTGGGCTCATGACAGCCCACTCTGACTTTCAGATTATGAGAGACAGCAATGTGTGAAGATCTTATCATCATCATCATCATCATGTTTTTTTGATGACAGGCGTATGTTTTCCAACAGGTGTGGTTGATGTGACTTTTCTTTCTTTTCATAATGAGACAAACGAGGATCATTTATTGATTGACTTGTGCCATTTTGACCCAGTTTATTTTAAGAAAGGAGGCTTTAAAGTTATTCAACGTCCTGCACCATCTTGACAAAACATGATTCAAATTCTTATTCAGCAAAGACACTGATGAAAAACTTCTTATGCTAAAACTAAATATCATTAAATATTACCAAAGTGTCTATATGGAAGAGCTTAATTTAACATCAGACTGTTTTTACACTTATAGCTTTGTATGGATAAAACACACACAATGAAATGCACTCTTCAGCTTTAGATGTTCTCGCAGGTGGATTTGGTTGCTTTTGAAAAGGGCTGGTTCGCTCTGTTTGCCTCTGTTTCCAGTCTTTATGCTAAGCTAAGCTGCTAGCTGCATTGGCTAACACAAAAACATCAGTGTGGTATTCATTTCAGTTCAATTCAGTTTCAATTCAGGGCTGGTAAAAAGTGGTGGAGCTTGGAAGAACTGGATGAGGCAGCATCATTTTCCAAAATAAAAGCTTGGGACAGGAAGTGCATGTCATGTTCTTTGGCATTACGCCTTTTTGTTTCTGTTTTATAAGAATAACAAAGGAAGAGAAGGGGCAGGTGTTAAAAAAGTTTCCTGGTTGGACAAACACCTGGGATGTTTCATTTTTTTAAAAACATTTCAGATGTGAAGGTTTGAATTTGTTCACATCTGTGGAATTATTGAAAGAGGTTGTGGCCTTCTGGATCGTTATTTTAAAAAAAGATCCCTGATTTGTGTGGTGTTGTGATTAGAGCACTTGTGTGGAAGGAGGCTGGAGAGAAATAGTAATGATAATAAAAACGCCAGAACACCCTGGATCAACCTTGAAGCGTGAGGTTGGTTCTTTCAGCTCTAATGTGTCATTATGACCCAGTTAATCAGTTGTAATATCTCATATATGTGACTCAGCCAGTCCGTCTGCTCACTGAAGGAGCCTTTCTTCCATCAGAACTCAATGTTTTCACAAAGATGCAGAAATCCTCAAGTCATGATGTTTTATTTGACCTCACATTTAGCCACTAATAATATGGATGTGCAGTCTGTGCCGGTGATCTACTAGTCCCATTAAAACTGGAACTGCCTCGGGGCTGGGACGATGCCTAACAATATATTTTAGTGCCTCTGGGAAAGTGCTTCTGAAACATAAAATCCCCATAATAACAGGTCAGTAGGTTTCCCTCCAAGATCCTCACCCACTCCGAATAGAAATGCCTTTTTCAAGATATAGCTAAATGCTATGCTAGTGTCCTCTTAGTGGCTTTGATGCTTAGCATATCAGTCATGTCTAAGCTGTAATTTACTTGTAATATGGTGTTTTTTTACACCATGGTAACAAACATCTGCCCTAAGAAAACAGCTTGGCAAATGGAAATAATCACGTTATTTTTTTGCATATCAAGCACAGTGTGTGCCTTGTTTTGCTCAGTCTTTATTAGTTGATTGACTCCCATTAGTTCTCCTGCTCCAAACACCACCCCCACACATACACATAATGCATCATTAGCTGCTGGTTGAGTAGGGGACCACCTGTTCTGGCCGGAGGCTGTCAGCCGCAGCTCTCAGATTAGCGGGGTTTTAGTCCCGGTCACCACAAACAGGCTAACAAACAGATCACCGTGTCTGCTGGAGCTCAGCTCTCTGTGGATCTGTTCATGTTTAAACAATGTCGCCGGTCAGTTTAGAGAGCAGGCTTTTAGCTGATGCGTTTATCCAGAGTGATAAGATGCTTCTGAACGCTGAGAGCAACAACAGGATAATCAGTTTTGTCTGCTTAGTGAGACATTAGAAGGAATAATGTTCCTGGGTTTTGATTTGTGTGGCTTTGTTTTGTTGCAGTATGTATGGCAGTTTGGTTGTGTATATAGTATTTTGCAACAAATACAGGTTGATAAACTGGTTTGTTGGGGCATGTATTTTCTGTTCTTGGTTGGACATGATGCAGCCATGTTAAAGCTGTTCTTATACATTATTAGCGCCTGTTCTATATGCTCTGTTTACCCTATATGTGGGTGAAGCTGCACACTGGTTAAAATGATGATTTTATCCAGACTGAGTGACACAGCAGCTTCATTAACACCCGAGCATGCAGCAGCAGAAACAGCAGAGTTCAGAGCAGCCTGACGATTTTCCTGGGAATCTGCAAAGGCAATAAACATACAAAGTTCTTAGGAAAGAGCTTCGGGACATTTAATAAATAATGGGTCTGGCTGAAATACAGAAAGGGGAAAAACATATTTCGCCACCATGGTAGGATTCTTCTGCAGTGTTACTGACTGTGGTGGAAAGTAATAAAGTAATTAGTACCGTACGGACCTTCTGCTACTTTACTTGAATATTTCTAAATTAAGCACTTTACTCATATGGTTCACAACATTTCAATAAAGAAATGTAGTTTAATTAGTTATGATACTTTTATTTAAGAGCTATAGGTGCTTCTGTCCATCCATTATCTATACCGCTTATTCCTGAATGGGGTCGCGGGGGCTGGAGCCAATCCCAGCCGACACTGGGCAAAGCTGTAGTTACTTTCCAGATGTTATATTAAAATCATGCGACCCTGTACATTTTTTATATTAAACTAACAGCCTAAAACATCTATAGTTAACTGCATCATTTTCATTTACATCATTAAAATGCTTCTTACGTGTTAATACAGTTAGTAGCTGTTCGGGAGCTTTTGATCTCATGATCTTCCTCATAAGCTTGTGTTTCTATTGTTCTCTCAACAAAAATAAATGCATACATTTTTCTGATTACTAATTATGTCATTTTATGTAAGTGGATTTTTTTAACCAAGGCCCTTTATTTGAAATTGAGTATTATATACTTTTTCACCTGGGTATAAATACCTGACATGACATCAAGAACCCAGGGGTTCAGCTTTGATTTTTATTTTCACTGACTGTGAAATTACCACCTAAACCCGGTGGTAATATTGAAATATTAGACATTTCAGGAGACAAACGGGTGGAACTGTTATTGTCAAACAAGCCACATCATCTTTACTATGACTGTGTCTGAACCTGAGTTTCTAAACTCGTGTGCGAAGTGTTCGGGTGGCCATGTCTGTACATGTGTGGATGCTCCAGCTGTGTAGCTCACCTCTGTGCACATGCATGTGCACTGTAGTGTGGATCCTGTGCAAACGTGTCGGAGCTGGCAGTGAGTCATCGTGTTGCATAACAGCAATCAGCGCTAGCAGCTGCACACCTGTAGCACACATCTGATTACTCTGAGGCCCGTGTGGGTTTCTCTGTGTGTGCGTGTTTATGGCCAATCATTCCTCATTATGGACCCTAATGTGGAATGACCTGCCAGTGGAGCCCACGCTACCTGATCAGTTCAGTGAACATTTATTTATCTTACTTAATCAGGATAAATGACGTCTATGTTTCAAAGCCTTCGCTTTTCTTTCAAGGGTAAGTTGTTTTACTTGGCAGTTTCTCTAATTTGCTCATTTAGACATAATATCTTACATTGTCTTATTATCCTCAGTGTTTTGTGTAAACAAGATCCTGCTTCAGAAATACATTTATAAGTATTTAGTTTAATTGATCTGTATGTTAATGTGTTTGTTAAAGCTTGCACTTAGCAATTATTTTCACAGATTTTAAGATGAATTGATAAGGAGCATAATAAAAAGGATAAGGATGTGTTTAGGCTAAAATAGTGAAAAATGTCTATCACAAGTTCCCAGAGCCCCAAAAACACAGATATTCAATTTACAGTGATAAAAACAAAAAACAGCAAATCTTCACATTTGAGAAGCTGGAATAAAAAGTAACTGATTCACTGATGCATCATTTTAGCACTACCCATACTGTCTGTATGTACAGGTAGGCCTATGTCTGTGTGTGTACCTGTAAGATGGATGTACAGAGTGTGTGCTGCCGGTCAGTGTGAGTACTGTAGGTTGGCCGTGCACTGCAGGGCAGAGCCTGGATGACGCCAGAGTGCTGAGGCATAGACTGACCATCTGAAACACAACAGCCTGTCTGAGAAGTGCTGAGTCCAGATTACCCACGGAACACACCTCTCTCTCACTCTCTGACTCAGGAAACTCATTATAAGTGTGAGATTGAACTGTAAGGTTTCATTACAGGAGCCCTGAAACACTGACGGCTACGGTTAGAGCAGCCCAAAAAGAGAACATTTAAAGCCCCAGCAGCGCCCTATAGAGGCTGCAGAGTTTGTTGCATAATGTTACATCAGTGTGTTGGATTAAATGAATACAACACACTTTTGATTTAGCTTTTTTTACAGTCTGAAAAGTAGTGACAATAATGGAACGGTAAGTTAGAGGTTAGCTATTTTAGAAGGAAGCCCCGTCAAGACTGCAGCGTCACAACCTCAAGACAAAAAGAAACATACAACACTAGAACAGGCGACAACATACTGTAAAAGCTAAGAACACAGGAAACTATAACACAGTAGCAGTGTCAAGAATAAAAAAAAACAAGCAGTTTAAATTCTGTTCATTCCCTCTGCAGCCTGTTCAGGTGGCGGGAGCAGAAGACGTGTCTCCCTCTGAACACTTGGAACAAACAGCTATGTTCAGACCTTAGACTGTGACTGGAAAATGAGCTCCTTGAAATAAGTTTACAAATGTGTGATGGCGGTTGATCTAAAATAGCTTTATAAATAAAAATATATCAATGACTCAAATGGCGTCCAGAAAGAGAAGACCAGCCGACTCTGGAGAGCACAGTGACGGGTTCGTGGCTTTTTACTGCACCGTGACAAACGGAGCCCAGCCTGTGAAGATGCTGCGCTGGTGCATGTGAAACCCAGCGGCACGTGTTTCTGAAACTTTAATGCAGAAAACATAGTGAAAGAACAGGCTGAGAGTGTGGAGAGCAAAGACCAAAGGAGCTGCTGAAACAACCGGTGAAATGATAGGAGAAATGCTTCACCAGTGCAGTGAGGTGTGTGTGTGTGTGTGTGTGTGTGTGTGAGTGAGTGAACTGAGCAGCAGTAGAGTAGGAGGACAAGTGTGGAACAAAGTGTGTGTGAGCGTGTTGATATGAAATCGCATCCAGATTGTGAAGCTCTCAGGCTGTTCAGACCCATCTGCCAAACAAAGGCATGACCTCAGCGTGCGCCCTCATGGGCGCACACACACACACAAAGATGCACGCTCACTATTGCACGCTCTCAAAAGATTTATTTGTTTGTGTTATCTCTTAGAGCAGCAGCATCGTTATTCAGCCGTTGGTGCACATTTTGCACCAGGTAAACACTTTGAGAAATATACATGGTTGTAACTCCACATTTTGTGAACTGAATTTAATTCCATTTATTTCATCAATTCCACTTTACAGTTTTACATTTGTAAGCAAAGATGTATGGATTTATACCTTTATTGAAGTAAAATGACAAAATGTGCCTTATAAATGTAACTTTAAAAAAAAATTTCACTCATTTATTTAGGATTTTTCTTTAACTTGTATATAAAAGAAGTCATCTGTGTTTGTGTGTGTGGAGGGAGATTAAATATACTGCACACTTTCTATACTCTGTGCTGCCATGTTAACCACTGTATGTTTTGTGAAGTATGTAGGTGTGTGCACAAACTAAAGGTGCTGCCATTTCCTCTAAAATCCTCCTCCTGTTTTATTGCTGTCTGACAGATCAGAAGTGTCTTTCCTTCCTCTTCCTGCAGCCTGCGGTGTGTTGGCACAGTACTGTAGGCCGTCCATATCTTCCAGTGTATGCGTGCATCTTGGGTGGATCTACACCTGGATTATGTGCTTTAATTAGGGAAGATGACAATCTGGACGCTCTAGTTGGACCTAAATGTCACATGGAAGTATATAATGTTTGTTCTGTCTCTCTCTCCCTTTAGAAACGAGGCCTAAAAATAAAAACAAACAAGCACAACAATAATAATAATAATAAGGCCTAATAATAATGTTTGTCAGATTTGTTTAATGTGATTATTTGTCTTTCACATTATTCTGATGACATCAACAAAATAGCAAAGGACAAAACATTATTCTTTCTGAAAAGCTTTTAAAATATCCCAAAAACCCCTATAATCAGCTTTGTGTTGCCTGTTTCCTTTTAGCCTGGTAATGATAACAGTCGACTGACCCCGCCCCTCTGTCAGCCTGCTGCTCGGTGACTGGTCATCTGATCTGTCAGTCATGTAAATCCTCCCCTTACACTCCCCACACAAACAGGTTACTGTCTCATGAATGGTCTGACATTTCCTGGGTCAGCTCTACCCTGTGTGTGTGTGTGTGTGTGTGGCCTTTAGACTGGTGGGCATAGTAATCAGATTGGCAAACACTAAGCCAGTCAGTTATTTGCTGGTCAGAGGGGGAAAACCAGAAAACATCTGCAATGCTGTGGGACTGTGTCTGTGCCTCAGAGTGTTTTAAATCAGTTTAGTATTGATTCTATCATCTATAATGTCACAAGACATTTCCACCACTGTTTAGGTTCCTGCTCTGTGACAACACTGGCTACAGTCACGTCAGTGGCCTTTATGCTCTGCACCACCTTTTTGCCAAATCAGGTCCTTTTTGAATTTTTTTTCTGTGAACAACAGAGTTCCTACTGACCCCGTCACTGTTGTTGCTCTCCTCCATGTTTATTGTTACTGGTTCGTGAGGGGCCGACACTGGATGAAGATGACAGGTCGTATGTGCAGAGGAAGGAGGGTGTTAAAAAAGCACATGATCTGACCTGACAGTGCCTGCATAGGCAGAGGTCAGATCTAGGAGCACATATGGAAGTGGCCCAGATCTGATGAATATCTAAAGTTGAGCCCTGATCACCGGGTTGGTGGTTCGATTCCTGTTCTCCCCAGTGGCCCGTCCAGTTTGTTACATGGCAGCTCTGCCGCCATCGGTGTGTGTGCATGTGTGTGAATGGGTGAATCTGTAAAGCGCTTTGTCCAGGTTGGGCAGAGAAGTGCCGTGTGTGCAGTCCACCTACTACTTTGTCCAGGTTGGGCAGAGAAGTGCCATGTGCGTGCAGTCCACCTACTGCTTACCATGATATGAGAACATCTGGTTTGGTTTGTTCACACTTCTCTGAAATGATCAGGCCAGAATTGGATTTGGAGCCACTTCAGCTGTGATGTGAACGCAGCCTTTGAAACCACACCTTGTTGTAGCTTGATGAGGATGATGATGATGATGCATTGTCTTAAACGTGACAGATTCACGCACAACAGAAATACGTGTAGAATCAAAACGCAACGTGCAGCTAAATAACACCGGCAGCTTCGAGTGTCTTCTAGTCGCACTCCTTAACACAGCTCCCACAGCCTGTAATTGTATGGAGGACACAGGCTGTGATTATCATGCGTACGTGTGCGGTTGTGCGTACATAATTATCACTTTCACCTATGTGCCTGTGTGTGAGCTCAAAGATGTGTTTGTGCACATGGAGTGTGTGTGTGTGTGGCGATATTCAGCATGTGTATTTTTTTTTTTTTTTTACAGGTTTGAATGTTTCTGTGTGGGAGTGTGTGCATGTCAGTTTGATAGTGTGTGTTTGTGCATCAGTATCAGTGTGTATTCATGTACCAGTTTAATCTCAGCTGTGTGTGTGTGCTTGTGCGTAGGTAATTATCACTTTTCACTTTTGTTATGTGTGTGCATATATGTGGAGTGTGTGTGTGTGGGTGGTGATTTTCAGTCAGTGTGTTAGTGTTTTTATGTTTATTGTGTGTATTTCATGATTGGGAAATGTGTGTGTGTGTATAGGAATATGTACCTGTTTATGACTGTACACATGTTTGTACTGTCTGCTTGTGTGTGTGCGTGTTTGCTTGCATCCATTTTTATAGTGTGTATTATTGTGTGTTCATTCAGAGATGTGCTTTTATTTTTGTTTTTATTGTGTGTGTTTTTGCATCCAACAGTGTAACGCCTATAGTGTAAGGACTAGTGTGAGCTTGTTGAGTGTGCTTGTGCTATTGTTAAGTACCAATATACTTTTAATTTAAATTACTTTACACACTGCTGGGTGGCTTGTAAAATTCCTACCAGGCTCAATTATACTGTAATTTGTAAAGGAACTAAAGTTATCAAACACCTGTAGTGCAGTAAAAAGTACAACAGTTGTCTCTGAAATGTAGTGCAATTAAAATATGAAGTAGCAGAATAAGAAAATACTCAAAATACCTCAGTATTAGTGCAGTGCATGAGTGAATGTTCTTGGGTGTGTGTGTGTGTGTGTGTGTCTGTGTGATTAAGATTTTTAGTTGATGTGTGTGTTCACTCAGGTTTGAGCGTCTTTTTGCATAAGTGTGTGTTTTCACGTCAGTTTGATTCTTTGTGTTTTTGCATCTAAAATTGTTTATTACTGAATAGTTTTTAGATTGTTTTCCTGTGTGTGTGTGTGTGTGTGTCCATTTTGGAAGTGCATATTTACATATGTGTCAGTGTGTGTTTACTGATCTGTGCTCAACTGTGTGTTTGTGCATTTTTCGGCTGCATAGTTACATCAGTATGTATTCATTTACCAACTCAACTCTGTGTGTGTGAGTGTGTGAGTACAGGAGTCGCAGAGTGGGTCGCTGTTTGCCTTGCTCATGGTGAGTGTCACCATGGTAACGGCACTAGCAGCGCAGTGTGAGGTGGAGGAAGAGCTTGCGGTGCTCAGCGTGATGCAAAGAGATAGAGACTGGTTTCACATGAATACACGATTGGTCAGACTGGTTGATGTCACGTATTTAATCGATGATTTAATGTGTCTCTTAATGCAGTTTTATTCTATTTAACCTTGTGGTTATCAGTACTTGACCCACACATGTATGGTGTAATATTTGTTGCATTAATGTGTGTGTCTGTGTATTTAGATGTAATTAGCACAGATAGACGATCAGCTCAGGGTCACAAGCGTTAAGGATCGAATCGGAGTCCAGCAACAGCAAAGCAGAGGCAGAGAGAGGCAGACAGAACAGAGGGAGGAAGGGAGGTGTGTGTCATACTGAGCATGCTCTTTGTACTAACTTCCTGCTCTCCTCTTCCTGACAGAAAAGAGTGTTCAGAGAAGCCGGCGTTCAACAAGAACGAGAGGAGGACGAGCAGAGGAGAGCCTCCGAATACAGCTGAAGAGAATTAAATCCAAACTGAGGAATTATTACAACATTCAGGCTGACCTCTGCTCTGTGGATTCTTCTGTTACTGGTTTTTACCCTCCCTGGTTTCAATGAGTCATTCACCGAAACAGGCATTAAGCCTTTTTTTTGAGAATCACAGTGACGTTTGACCTCGATATCTAGAAGACGAAAGACCTGGTACTTTTGCTTCTTTTTGAACCTATTGACTGTCAAGTTTGAGAGGATCTCTGGGAGCTGAAGGGGATTTTTTTTCTCTTTGACATTGCACAATCTCTTTCATTTTCTGTTTTTGCCTCTGTGTTATCTCACTCTGTCTTTTCCTGATAACGCTTTGCTTCTTATAAAGAGAAGAGCAGGGTTTGCTTTCCAGTTTGGCTTTCACAGGAGGACAAATCCACCCTTGTGTGTAAGAGAGTGTGTGTTTGTGTCACTCACTAGCCTTCTGTGATATCAGGGGACAGTAATTGCCCTGTGTGTCTCTTCGGGTAAAATGGGATCTGAAAAGGACTCAGAGTCACCTCATTCTTCAGTGAGCGGTGTCCCCAACCCCAAGTGCCGCGCCGCAGGCAAGCGCCAGGGCCGCATCTCCTTCCACAGCCTTTTCCGCAGCAAACGGGGCTCTCGGAGCAGCAGGGCCCCTAAAGGCGGAGCGGCCACCCCTTTATCCCATCAACACCAACATCAAAACACACAACAGCTTCTCTCTTCTGCCTTGAGCTCAGCTCCCACCGCAGCCTCTGCTACACCCACAACAACCACAGCCCCCCAGGATGCTGCTCCCACCACCCTATCGAAGCCACTCTCCTCCAGTCAGACATCCCTGGGTGGAGCCCCTTCCTCTGGGGAGTCCAACTTCCTGGAGTGCCCCCTGTGCCTGGTGCGCCAGCCTGCCGACCAGCTTCCTGAGCTGCTGAACCCCTCCTGCCTCTGCTGCCTGCGCCAGTACCTCCGTATTGAAATCACAGAGAGCCGAGTCCAGCTCAGCTGCCCCGAGTGCGCTGAGAGACTGGACCCGCGGCAGGTGGCGGACATCTTGGATGATGCGGCCCTGCTGGAGAAATACGAGGAGTTCCTGCTGCGGAGGTGCCTCGCCTCTGACCCAGACTGCCGATGGTGCCCGGCGCCTGACTGTGGGTAAGAACAAGTCACTTGTCTTTACTTAAGGTACTGGTCTGGGATCTGATCCACACCTGGCTCATCGGTGCCTGTTTCAGTTGTGTTTATTGTTGCCATTTTCCTGTTTCTGTGTTATTATCAGGTGCATTTATCTGATCAGGTATTTACCCTACAGCAAAGAGCAGTCATGTTTGAACACATGATAATTTTTGTGACTGATGTATTAATCATTTTGTAGTTGATACAGATGTAAGCACATTGTGAGAAATGCCTGTCACAGGCTCTGACAACCCAAGATGACATGTTCAAATTGCTAGTTTTGAGCAACCTAGTAAGAAAAAGCAACAAAATTTTACCAGCACCAGAATATTTATCATTTGTACTTGACAAATGACATAGGCGTAATGAATTGTTAATCAAAGTTGACAAGTTGATTAATCGACTTATTGTGTCAACACTACTTCAGTGGACTGTGTAAGGCCGTTCTGGCCAGTCCTCATAGGGAAAAGGACAGTTTTAGGATTGGGTTGGGATTAGAAGAGCTTATGTTATGCTAACAAATACAAAGTAGCAGTAATAATAGTCTGTCTTGAAACTGAAATGGATTCTGGTGCTCTTGAGGGAATTTGTTCTTTGCAGTAAAAACAAGCAAACAGTAATTGTTAGAAACAGAAACTACTCTGCATGAGACTAAAGGCAAAAATGTAGCACAGCGAGAGACGTTTCGGTGTCTGTGACAAATGTTTGGGTGAATGCAGGGAGCTTTGCCGGAAGTTGTGTCATATCTTGTTGTTTCAGTTTATTACAGAGACTGAACACACAAACAAAATTAGGTTGAGTTAAGATGGAAATGGGAGTAGTAAGCACGGCAACATCTGGTTTTGACTGAACTGCTTGTTGGCTGCTAATTTTTCACAACCTTTTCTACAGTTTTACATGGAGACTGTAGCCTTAATCTCCTTGCTGATCCCGTCTGTATAGCTAATTAAAGGAGGACTGTTATCGCCATTATCAGTGTAGTATGTTAAAGTTATTCTCTCTCTCTTTTTACACCCGTTCTCCCTGTTTCTTCCCTTTCTCACGTATCAAATCACTCTCAGTTGCTGTACTTTACTTCCTCATGTTTTTGCTGTAATTGCCTGGATTTCAGATGAGCAGCATTGACTTAAAATCCACATAAATGATTGCATTTCTTTGTCTGGGTTAAAGAAAACAGGAACGACTGTGAGCTGTTAGAGAAAGACGGGCTGAGGAAGTTGAATTTGACTGTTAGAGAAAGACGGGCTGAGGAAGTGGAAGTGGAGGAGAGAGGCTGTAACCAGGTTAGAGGGTTCTGAGTTGGCCCTGTGGTTGCCAGTCGGAGGATGGGTTTGGAGGTAGAGCCGCTCTCGATAGGTTTCTGGAACAAATGAGAGGCGTCTTTTTTCCATCACAGAAAACAGGAGTGATTCACCGTGCTTGTGTTTCTGCGTGTGTGTGTGTGTGTGTGTGTGTGTGGGAAGGAGCGATGCAGCTATTCAGTGTTTTTCTTCTGCTGTGGTTTTGTACAGTAATACCGGCGTTGTTTCAGGGGAAGGCCGTAGCATCTATGTGTGGTATCATTTCCATTTGTTCCTGTTTGCCCATGACGGTGTCATCATGCCCCTGCATAAAGATTTTGATTTGTGAAGGAAGTAGAATAA
>NW_018128086.1:875206-879394 GCF_001952655.1 Monopterus albus | reverse complement strand
GGGACTAGGTGGGATTTGTACACAAATTGGACAGTTCATCAGCACAATCCGCATCGTTTTTACTGTTGGTATAACATCAGTCATTCACTGTCAGAATATTAGCGTTAAGTACCAGTGGAGATTCATTTCTGTTTTTATAGTTTCTTGTTTTCATGAGAGCTGCTATGTGTTCAGCTAAAAACTGAGCCTGGAAAAAAAGTTTTACACATTTCCCCTGTATTTACAACATATGGTAATAAAACTACAAAAATACACTGTGAAACTAAACGCCATAATTAAAACAACAGGAAAATCTTGTTGCTGTGAATTATTATAAAGTTCTCTTTAAAAAAAAAAAAAAGATTTCCCTTTTTTCACAAAAGTTAGTTACAATTTCATAATCATTTTACAAATATTTACCATTTACTGCTTCGCATTTTGAACTAGCAGATTACCCAGCATGCATTGCATGAGAGTTAAAACTCTTTTTTTTCCCAGTTTGACAAAAAATTATGCAGACCATGATTTGTTTAGCATTGGCTTCAGTTTCTGCACTCGTACATTTAATATCTAACAAAGCCCTGCGTGCTGTCTTTGAACCTCCTTGGTATAAAATGGCTTTAACAGAGCTGACTTTTGTGAAGCTACAGTGAATCTCACTAATATTACTTTACATATATTAGAAAATCAGCAGTATATTCAAATATATTGGTTACAATGATCTGTTTTATCATTTTTTATAAAGGGGAAATTCCTGAGCTTTAAAGGTTTGCATCTTTTTTTTTTTTACACGAAAAAACCTTTAAATACACAAGATTTCATTTAAGAGTAAAAGGAAAAAATATTTAGAATTATGGGAAATTAGTGTGTTTTAGATGATGGTTATTTTCTCTAATATTGTGGCACCCCAGCTACCAGAATATGACCTTTTCTTTAAACAATTTTTTACAGTGTAAATTTGTGAGATGGTTAACTATAACCCAAAATCAAAGTGGTTGTTTGCCTCAGTCATATCATGGGAGGAGAGGTCAGCCGACCATATTTACCAGTTTTATGATCCTCCGTCTGACGCCAGCTGTGACTCACCCACTCTTTAAATCAGATAAGTTGACAAAGTCCAAATTATTATTCATCACAAACATCCGAGGCTGGAGACAGACAAACAGCTCTGTAAACACACAGACACATTTTCCTGGGAGCCACTGGCAGCTTGCGACTGTTGGTCACTGCAGAGGCCTCAGTGTAATAGGTGTGAATTTCTTCAGTATAACTGTGAGTGGAGTGTTGATAGCAGAGAATGGGCCTATTGTTTGTTTATATTTGTGTGTGAGCGGTGGGAGATTTATGCAAATGTGACAGTGAAGTAAGTGACAATTTGAAACATGGAAGCAGGTTCACCTATTTACACATCGATAATACTCTATTGAAGATTATTATTATTATTTACATTTTATTGCATTTTCTTTGTAAGTTCATCACACTTCAACATTTTTCTAAATTTGCTAGTGACAGTATTTCATAATAACAGTATATTAGACAATGAACCCTGACTCCACTCTCGGCTGTGCAGAGCTTTTCAGCCTCATTCATCTCATTGTTTTGGTTTTAGGGCCCACGGCGTTGTTGTTTTGATTCAGTCTCTCAGCTCTCATCAGCTTTGTTTGCTCGTATTCATAATGGTCGTCCCATACACCAATGCCACTTAATGGCGACACTATGTCAACCTCACACTGGTTGAGCAGGTTGTTAGGTGAAGGATGAGGAATGTTAAGAGTCAATAGCAAAAGTAAAGCTCTGTACTCGTACTCGGTCTGAAAAGATGTGGTATCTGTACAGCCCTACTTTACTAAACAAGTCCACTCTTGCTCGGGACAGTCCAGACTCTGGTAAATCTTTTGGACTTCCTCTGACCTGCTCTCCTCCTCCAGCCAATGTGGTGTCGTTCTGTATGATTGTCAAGCCTGAGTATCCAGTGCTAACAAAGAGTGGTCCTCCGTCTTCTGTTGCCATGGCGACTATCGCTGCAGCATAGAGGGAGTGTTGCCAGGGGTAACAGGAGTTGAGACTTAATTAAACAGATCAATACATACTCACTTGACTCTGCATGTGTGTGTGTCACTGTTCTGAATTATTTGCTTTTGCTGTCGCTTGTGTTTTTCACATCTGGCAGTGAGTCAGACAGATGCCATTCAGTTCATCCTGGTGTTAAATATGGCCTACTATTAGAGTGCATCTGTGTGTGTGTGCTTTTTGTAATTTTGCATTTAGGGCCTCAGCAGGATTCCCAGGTGGCTCTCGGTGGAGCTGAGCACTGACAGGGCTGTCTGTGCATGTTTCCTCTCAACACGCAGCATGTCAGCACTCATAAAACTCCTCTACCGCTCATCCTTCTTCTCCTCCCGTTTCTCTCCCTCTGGCTTGTTGCATTTTACCTGTACATCTTGGCTCATGTTCTCACAGGCTCTTAGGGATCCTCCTTTTGTTTTAGCTACCTCTGTCCCTCAGCTTTTCTCTCTTTCTATCCAAAGCTGTGGTGGCCACCTGTGTTCTGTAGAGCAGCAAGTCCTGAGTTAGCCAGAAGAAGAGCACAGTCACACATCTCTACATTTCTGTTTCTTTCTTTCTTTATTTTACAGGTGTTTGGTTTAGACATTCATGGTACCAAGAGGAAAAATTACTCGTCAATCCTCTGACTTTTCTCCTGGAGTGACCATGAGGTTCACATTTGTTGTTTTGAGTGCAGTGTCCCAGCAACTATTGGGTAGATTGCCATAAAGTATCATTCCCATCAGCCTCAGCTGTGCTTTGTGTCTAGTGCTAATTAACAGTTGTTAGCATGGTAAACACAGTAACATTATACCTGCTCTTTATAATACTGTAAGGTAGACCTTACTTACTCAGTTGCCTTGCGATGGTTTTTTGCTATGATTTTGAACTGAATTGAATTCGTGTTGGTATCGCCAGTCTGTTCAGCGCTAGCTTCAACATTTCCCTCAGGCACCGCAGCCTCACAGAGCTGTCAGCATGGCTGCAGACTCTTATCCTGCTTTTGACAGATTTCTGTTTGTATCCCTGTGTAGATTTTAACGATCCATATAATCCATAAATACAAATCCCTGTGTGACCTCACTGAGAATAACACGTTAATTGTCAGTTTTGAAACAGAAAATGTTTGTTCTTGTTTATTTTCGTGTTCATTATTCATTTGGCTGTCTGTCGTTCTCGCTCTCGTCAGGAGAGCGCTGATGTTGCAGGGGATAAATGTAAAGCTGCCTCACACTTAAATTGAAGGTTTATATGCTTTTTAAGGATGCAGTCAGTTTAATGACCATTTGACCTTTAAAGGCTTTAAAAACTGAATAATTAAAAAAAAAAAAGCTTTTGTTTCATCATTACAGAAGAACGTTTTCTACATTTTACAGATGTTTGATGTTTAATCCTGAAGTGTCTCTACAGGATGCCACTTCGCGTCTGATCTTGTCCCGAGAAAGCAAACTCTTGTCTCATCTGATATCTGTTAATTTGTTCCGTTCTGAGAACAGGCCTGTCGCAGTGTTTGAAGAAGTGGTAATGATGGACGTGTTGGGGCCGCCGCGTTGGAGGCGTGCCAAAACAATTACAAGTTTGTCATGTTATCACTTCTTCCACGCTTTTGTCTTTCAAAACATGATGAACCTGCTGAAAACTGACAGCATCTTTGTTTTGTCAGGGCAGAATAAGGTAAATCATTTTACATCCCTGCCTGCTTTTGTTACCACTCTAGCGTGGTGACAGTGTTTCATGACAGGCCCCCTTTGTGATTTCACTCCAGTGATTGGCAACCTCTTGTGTCTCAGTCTTTCTCCCTCTCTTTAATTTCCTTCTTTGTCCTTACCGAAACAAATTGCCATGAATGTTGCTATATTTACTATTATTGTCTTAAAATTGTGCTGGCTAAACTTCAGTGCACAAAAATAGAAAGCTTAGATTGTTATACTGTGGGTTCAGTGAGAAGTTATCTTTCAGTTTTAGCAAACTATATTAATGATTGGGTAAACTGCACTTTCTTGAATAAAATAAAAATCAGTAAGAGGTTAATCTGGTTTGTCACATTCAGTTCCTGCTCTACCAAACAGTCTATCAATGCATGTTAGACACAGGGAGCACTCTGCTCCTCTTCATCTTCATTCTCTTGTGAAATCTGTATTGATTGACCTCATCCCATCTCTT
>NW_018128086.1:834011-875182 GCF_001952655.1 Monopterus albus | reverse complement strand
TAAGTGATCACTACATTGATCCAGTCTCCTCTCTCTCCTCTCTACAGAGAGCCCATTACTGGCCATATTAGAGTTCTTGGAAACTCTTGTTAACAGTTTGTAGCATTTCTAATGTTACATCCCAATTATTTAATATGTTCCAAAAGGATGACTAGGGCTTGGATATTTCCCCCAGTGTCAGAATCATGTGCAAGGAAATGATGCAACAAGCCGAACAGATACTTTAGTGTATGTGCACTAGTGACTGACCGCAAACCATGCCACTTCTCTGTTCTGGAGAATTTATATTCAGAGCTGAGTCGTATACATTTGGATTGTGTAGTAAAGCTAATATGACAGCTCTGTCCATTTTGGATTTCCAGGTTCTCCATTCTCTCAAAAATGAACATTGTCAGTGGTACAGTTTGAAGGTTCATCAGACTGATTGCAGCAATAATATAATAAATTTGTCTGAATTGTTGCTGTTATAAATGCATGTGTGATCAGGCTCTTGCACTTTAACAGAACTGTGCCTGCCAAGAATTCACAGACCCCTCAGCTTTGTTTTTAGTGAAAAAGATATCTGGCTGGAACGTCATTGGCTTGGTAGACTTTCTTCATCAGTCAGTTGGTTGCTTTGAAGCTTGGTAGCGTAGAATAAACTCGGTTGAGCTCACGAGTAGTGAGCGGCAACCCACAGATTTAGATGTGGGTGTTCAGACTCAGTGAGATCAGCAGCACTAACACAAAGGTATTTGATTCAGTGTCAGAAGCGCTACCTAATGAAGCTGCATTATGCTGTAGAAGTGTTAATTTTTCAAAAACGTCATCAGGTTTTGTCTCATTTCTGCCTTCATCACTAGTTAATACATCATTGAACACTCCTCTCTGTGTCTGTCTCTTCCTCCTAGGTTCGCCGTCATCGCCTCGGGCTGTGCCAGCTGTCCCAGGTTGGTCTGTCGCAGAGAAGGCTGCGGTGCTGAGTTTTGCTACCACTGCAAACAGGCCTGGCATCCCAACCAGACTTGCGACTCGGCCCGTCAGCAGAGGGCGCAGTCTCTGCACACCCACAGCAACCACTCACCCAGCTACACACAGGAGCAGGGACCTGGTAAGTACCTGGAGGACGCACACACCTGTCAGCCTCCCTGGAGAGAGACCGGTTCGAACATCAGACACCACAGCTCGACACGCACATTGTGCAGATGTGTGTGCACTTGGTGTAGACAGACAGACAGACAGACCCCCCTACCCCCCACCCCAGCGTTTTTGATCTCAAAATATTTTTCACACTTTGAGATCTCATTCTCTCTCTGCCTCTGTCAATCAGTCTTGACCACATGTCCGTTTCCTCAGTCTGTCAGAGCGCTGAGTCAAACTTCTCTCGTGGTGTTGTGGGCACTGCCCAGCCTTTCCACCACTGGGGGAAGTGTTCGGCGTTCAGTCAAACATCAGACACTATTTATATCCCAGTTTCTCCTCTGACTGCAGCATCTTGCATCCTGTTGCTGTTTCACAGTATTTCTCAGTCTGAGTTCAGTCCGACCACAGAAAATGTTATTTCACAATATTTCTCAGTCTGAGTTCAGTCCGACCACAGAAAATGTTATGAGGAGCATTTGTATAATGCGCACAGACAGTATGTTTTGTTTTTTTGTTGTTGTTGGTTTTGAACTGGGAACGAGTTGAAGATGATCAGTTTGCTTCTTCCAGCTCTTATTTAAACTTTTTTAAAACATTAAAAACTTGAAAAAAACTGTTTCTAAACAGTTCAGTTTCACAAAATCAGGTATCTCCTTGCAGGGCTTTACTGGGCTCAACAACAAAATAAGGCAGTGTATTATTAAATGCAGGTGAACTTATCTGTACTTCTGGAATAGAAATATTTTTAAAACAGAGAATTGTCACATTTGTCAACATTTTGCTTGGGCATAAGGCTACACTATATTTATTTATATCATCCTTTAAAGGAATAGTGTGAGACCTGGGTAAACACACAACTTAGATGCAAAGATTTAGATGAGAAGACAGTTGACCCTCTCGTATCTGACTGCTAAAATGGAAGCTGTAACCAGGAGACAGTTAGCTTAGCTTAGCACAAAGACGGGAAGCAGGTGGAAAGAGCTGGCCTAGTTCTGTCCACAGGTATTGTCATTTTTACTCTTCAGTTTTTCTGCTAAATAAACATGTTACTTAATGAACTTAAGACATGTTAGTAACAAGGACCAAAAAAACCAAACAACATATTTCCAAAAATGTTGATAGCAGTGGTGATAGATACAATCATAACACGCCACAAACATCCTTATGTGTGTTTTAAGTAAATCCCTTCTCTCTCACTCTCTCTCACCTTAATTCACCACTTCCAATCTGCCACTTACTGCCAAGTATTCAGACGAGCTGACAACAACCCAGAAGGCCAGAATTGACTCATAAAAAATCTAGGTTGCTCCCTCTGTCCGTTCATACATGCTGCTTAGTCAGCTGGATACAGAATGATGTACAGAGACAGAGAAAAGAAGAGATGGGAGAGCTGGAGATATAAGAAAAGCAATAACAAGAGCAGGAGAAACAAAGGAGCAATGGAAAAAAGAAAGAAGAGGAAGAAAGAGTGGGCGAAGCAGAGACAAGAGTACACAAACAATAACTACTCCTACACACACAGTGTGCTTTTCAAGAGTCTCTTCAAGTTAAAATGCCAAAATATCATTTAAGCAGCAGGGAATGTTCCTAGTATCCAGAAATCAAACGCACAGTAAATTGACTTTTGGCTTGTTCCCTTAAAATGCATTAGTGGACAAAGTGCTGCGATTGTTTAATCCATTACTCTAATGAAGTTTGATCTGGTTGCCAACAGAACAGAAAATGGTTCAATTGGACAGTTGTGAAGTGCTTTTCCCTTACACTTGAACTATTTTAACATTTTTGGGCTAAATTTTAGACATTAGAGGCCTTTTTTTGTCCAAGATTTCATATATTTTAAAGCAGTTGTGTAATATTTTCCCAAAATGTCGATAGGCTCTATTCCTTTAATGCCTCAACTTTTTAACCAGATGCACAAGCCCAAAAAAAAGGAAAATATTCTTGATATCAGAGCTGTCACTGAATACCGAATCTGTTTCCAGCTGATGATATCAAGCCCTGCCCTCGCTGTGGCGCCTACATCATCAAGATGAATGATGGGAGCTGCAATCACATGACCTGCGCCGTCTGTGGCTGCGAGTTCTGCTGGCTTTGCATGAAGGAGATCTCTGACCTGCACTACCTCAGGTAGGAAAAGATCTCATTTCACTGTTTATGTCAACTCTACAGTAGAAATACAGTAGATTCGAGTCTAGTCTTATTAGATATAAGTGCTGCATTTGACAAGGTTGAACTACCAGGCATAGACTGGAAACCTGGGCTGGGCTCTCAGGTACAGTACTGCAGTGGCTTAAGTCCCATTTAGAGAACAGAAACTATTTCATTTCATTTGGTAATAATCTGAGAGGATCCACGTTTTATGTGGGGTTCCCCAAGGCTCAATAGGTGGCCCTCTTCTGTTCAACACTTACCTGCTCCCACTGGGCCACATCATAAAAAACATCAGCTCTCATAATTATGCAGATAACTTGACTTTGTTCTGTCGCCAAATGTAGTGTGTGTGCAGGACAAGAGAACAATGAAACAACTGGACAGCCCTGATCTTTCAGAACTGAGCTGTATGTTCAAAATGAGTTAGCCCAGTGTCTGAATCGCGCCATACAGATAAATGTGCCTTGCCTTTCAAGTGTGTAAATCTAAACCTTAACTCTCACCTTATTCACTTTTTGTGTTCTTCCTTTATCTTTCACTTTCCATTTTCCCTTCTCCCCTCCTCCCATCTTTTTTGTCTGATGTCCTTCTCTTCTCCCTCCCTCCCTCCCTTCCTCTGTGTTTCCCTCCATCAGTCCATCTGGCTGCACATTCTGGGGGAAGAAGCCTTGGAGCAGTAAGAAGAAGATTTTGTGGCAGCTGGGAACTCTGATCGGAGCTCCAGTCGGCATCACCCTCATCGCAGGCATCGCCATTCCCGCCATGGTCATTGGCATCCCTGTTTACGTTGGCCGCAAGGTGAGAAACCTGCAGGGAATGCAACAGTGCAGGAAGAAGCTTCATTACCTCAGCAGCAGAAGAGTGCATGTTTGTTGTTTAAATTATCACTTGAGAGAAAGCTGAGCTTTCATCAAGATCAAGATCTGCTACAGTTTTTTTTCTTTGCTTTTCAATTTGCTTTAAACGGCTCAATAACTTTTTCATTATGTTGACTCTGATTTTGTCCTTTTTCTTCTGGTTAGTTTGAATTATTTATGAAACCGGCTTAAGTCGGGCTTTTTTATGTGAGAGTGATTTCATCTTGTAGATATTTTCTGTTTTTTTTATTGTTTTATGATTGTAAAATGAATACATCTGAGTTTTGTACTTTTGTTCAGACAAAACGGGAAACTTGCAAAAGGAATTTTTCATTGTTTGCATAGAAAATCAGTGAATAAAATAAGTAATTTAAGCTAATATATAATCTTTAAAGTATATAGATGCAAGTTGTATACTTTTAAGTTTCACTATGTTGTTCCTTATTTATATATATAACATAATATAATGTAGGGTTTAAGGTTTAGTACTGAGCTTTAATTTTTAGCCACAATATTAGTAAGAAGCACTTTCAGTCTAAATCCTGGATGGTTCACAAAGTTGACAAAAGGAAATGGTAATCTACAGAGAGATGTGAGGGGGACTTTTTGAGAGGAAGTGATTATGTGTAGTGAGAAATGAATGTTTCCCACTGCTCGTAGCTGACTGACATGTTTCACAGTGAGCAATGCGTTTTTGTAAAAATCTTCATGCTCAGTTCACTTTTCCTTCATCTTTGTCCAGACTGCTACAGAAACCAGAACTGGAAAACCACGGAGTTTTGGCAACTGACAAATAGTTTACAATGTGGCCACAGTCACTCTTTCGCAATCTTCCTGTGGTTTTCTCGGGATTTTACAGCATTGCAGAACAAAAAAAAATTTTTTGTTGTATGTTGCCCTCATTTTTAACACAATGTTAAGTTTTCTAGACGTGAGAGAAAGTATTTTTATTTCCTTCGAGTACCAATAGACAGTTTTCATTCACACTGAGAATCACACTGACCTAAACACCAACAGCACATTCTGTAGAGCATCAGACTGTTTTTAAAGTCAAGATATGAAAAGTGTCAGAAATTATTTAAGGCCATAAGTTAATAAAACTTCATTAAATGCTATTAAGTATGTTCAAAATGTTTATTTTGTGCTTTATGTTGATGACAGACCCTTTAGAGTCAGTGATATTTAACTGAGGTAGCGTTTGAGTTTAAAGCTGAAGTCTAATATTTATATACTTTAGCACTCTCTCATGGACGAACATAAAATTACACGTGAAAACCAGGCACAGTGAGAAGAGAGAAAGAGCCGTACTGAAGGAAATCGTCCCTCAGTGACACAGGGATGATCTCTGTGTTAAAACTCACCAGGCGGCTGATGTTCCCAGAGCAGTAGCCAGCCTTTGACCTTCACCCCACCCCCTGGGAAGCCTTTGTGAAATCTGTTAAACCGTGTCCTTCCCTCTCCTCTGCCGCAGATCCACGCCCGCTACAAGCTGAGGATGCCTCGCCACAGAAGGAACCTGGCCATCACAGGGGGAGTGGCCCTGTCAATCATCACCGCTCCTGTCATTGCAGCTGTCAGCGTGGGTAAGAAACCCAACAAGAGCGTCATTTATTATTCACAACAGATCTCTCAGGCTGGCAGCCAGAACAAAGCAGGGGCAGGTTGTTTATGAGTGTGAAGACACACTACTGCTCGTCACCTCCATGCAAAATGAAAAATGCTATTTTTGGATGGCGGCATCATGATTTAATACAACGAATGACACTGAAAACCCAATAAAATATGATGCGTCTCAGTGATGCAGACTTAGATAAGGAGAATGTGTCTGGAAACACTCTAAATCAGCTTTTTACCCTTCAGGCTTTTTATTGCTCCTTTTGTCTTTCTAGAGCAGAAATTCAAACAAGTTGTGCAATAACACAATGAATCAGCATCTTTTCTACACTTCCTTCTGAAGCTCAAAACACAAAGTTAGAAGTTAGAAGTTCACATTCAGTTTGGCCAGTGGTGGGTGAAACCTACTATATCAGTATTTTTGTTTGTGTCCCTTCTCAGGCATTGGTGTGCCCATCATGTTGGCCTATGTGTACGGCGTGGTGCCCATTTCTCTGTGCCGAGGAGGAGGTTGTGGTGTCAGCAGAGGGAAGGGCCGAGGCGTCCGAATCGACTTTGATGAGGACGATGGACCAATCACAGGTGAGGACACTGAACTGATAATAACATTTCCTGCAGAGTGGAGGCCCAGGATATCGCCCCTGAATCTTCACATTTCTTTCTGACATGCACTAAAAACAGATTTTCTGTTTCCTGCAGTGGCGGACGCGTGGCGAGCCCTCAAGTCACCGAGCCTTGGCGAGAGCAGTCTGGACGGGGCGGTCAGCGGTCTGAGCACCACCTCCCCCAGTGAGGGGCTCTCAGTGGCCCCTGTGACTCTGGGTGACACACCGCACTTCAACACCTTGGCAGGAGGGGCCCTGGGGACCCGCACTGGCAAATACAGCAGGTGAGGAACAGGGATGAAGGTAATGAGTTCAAGAATAGCAGTGCTGGCATCCTAATGAACCAGACTGACACTGTTATTCATTAGAAATGCCTTTTGAACTGCTCCATACTGAGATATTTTTATTTATTTCAAGACAGGCGGTATTATGGATCCTGATAAACTAAACCATAAAATGTATTTTTTCTTATGAATGTCTTTAAAGTTTATTATCACACTTAGAGCGACTTAAAGATAGTTTCTTTTGGTAAATCTTTATTAATTTAGGCCTAAAATCAATTTTAGTTGTGCATCAATTTGCAAATATATTTGACTGGGTTTTGAGAAATCCTTTGAGCTACGGGACACAAACAAACAGGAGCACAGCTGTGCAGATCATCAGGGGATGAAGCACGTCTCCTTATTAAGCTGGAGGCCTGAAAACAGCTTTTGTTCCTACATATGGACTTGCAGTGAATGATTATGTGAACCCTGGGCAAAGATCTATTGCAGCTTTTTAAGAAGCTCTTACACAACCAGAGCTTCTGTTGCACTGTGGCTGCATATAAACCATCTAAAGACATCAATCTGGTCAAGAGGCAGGACCAGAAATAAGCAGTAAGCTGAAAAGGGCACAAGTTTAGAATCCACTTCTCATGGTCCATATATGGTCAGAGCATGTACTTCTACACAGAAAACTCTGGAGGAAGATTAAATATAATGTATCTGCAAATGTATACATAGATTGTAAAAAGTGTTGATAGAACAGTGTAAGTGATGATTATGAGTGTTCCTGTAGGCTGGAGGTTCAAGCCGGGGAGTTGGCTAAAGAATCAGCCCAGAGGGACACGGGCAGCCTGGGAGCGGGGAGTGACTGTGCCAGCACCCGAGGAATGGCCGGATCGATCATCTCCTCCTACACACTACCTGACAGGTGAGAGACGACACTTCTGTCTTCTTCTGTAGTATCTTTGATCTCTCTCTCTCTCTCTGGATTTTCACCTTTCTTATTGTGTCGTGCGTTTGTTTTTCTAGTTGTGCTATTTCCCTCCCGCCCCCTCCAGCTGTCAGGCTGTGGACCCCTCTGCTCCATCAGATTAGATTTGGATGTGGTGTGGTTGAGATAACAGAATTAAACCTGATGTGAAGACTTGATCTCATGTTATCTCTTCTCTAATGATGCCTAAAGCTGTGTAAATCACTCTATTATTATAGTTTTACTTACTTTTTCTGAACTGCTAAAACATTAAACCCTGATCTCAGAACAAAACAGCTGCCAAAACTCATTTACGGTAAGGATCACTCTCTTTGCAAAACTTGAAAAAATAGCCACCTACCGTAGTTACATAGTAGTTTTCAGATTCCAATCAACCTTTTTTCCAAAGCTCTACACACGTTCTCACTTAGTGAAACACATTTTGCGCAGTGATGCACTTGTGATGCCTAATGGTAACCACAGGCTGCAGAGGTTAAACACAGCTACACTACAGCTATTGTTGCTTACACGCTGTGACTCAAAACTGTTCACACTTGTTGCTAATGATGTGATGGAACCGAAATAAGCTGTGAACTCACAGGCAGCATGAGTGAGCTGAAGGTTGGTACCAGCGTTAGATGGAAACAATCTGAGAGGCAGAGAAGGAAGAGTGCATGTAAGAGGAGGAGGAGGAGGAGGAGGTCAGGGAGAAGGTTGCCTGAGTCCTCTGGTCTGATTCAGCACAAAGATGTGATGCTGAGGTCAAGTGAATCACTTGTTGATGTTGATTTTACAGTTGCTGAACATTTACACAGTGTCCTTGTCATTTACATTTTGTATTTGTCCATTGGTGTGCTGAATCCACAGACATTCAAAACTATGTTGCTTTCAGTATTTACAGTATGCAGTACAAAGTTGTTAATTTACTTTTTATTTATTTAAATGCATTTACTTATAAACAGTAAACCTGTTTTGGGAGCCATTTGCCCTGAACACCGTGTTTTCCATCTTAGGATTGTTTTGGGAGCCATTTGCCCTGAACACTGTGTTTTCCATCTTAGGATGACGCTCAGTACAGTTTTTATGTTGATGATATGCAAACGTTGACTTTAAGCAGAGGTAAAACTGTTTTGAGTTGATTGTTTGATTTTGCAAGAAGAGGCTGAGGTTTTGCAAATTTGTATTTGTATTTTGAAAAATAGGTTTTGTGTTTACAGTTCTGAAAAATGGATAGAATGTTTCAAGAAATGTCTTAGCAATTATGAAAAACTAATATTTATGCATAATCCAAACTCGTTTCAAACATTTGACATATACCATTGTTACAAAAGTGGCTGCAAACTGAGTTCCTTATCTGTGTGTACCTTAATCTATTCAGGGTCTCTGCGTGACCAGTGAAGAGGCCCTGCCCCCTCCCCGGGGTTCTGCTGCCATGGCTGCCGCCTCAGGAGGAGAGGAGCCTGAAGACTGCAGCTCCAGACGGGGTGGGACTTTGTCTGGCTCAGTGTTGGGACTGTCCCCGGGTGTGTCAATCAGGGAGGGGCTCAGAGACGTCACCTTGGCTCAGCCAGAGAGCATCCGCAGTGACCTGGAGATGTCGGACACTCAGTCAGACGACATCGCTGAGCTCACATCTGATGATTGTGACTCACCTCACCCGAAAAGCTGTCACCTGGCGGCCGGCCAGCCACCACAGCCCCCCTCCTGCCGAGCCCTGAACCCCTCCACAGAAGGCCTTCGCTGTCCCGCAGACAGCAACGTCATTCTCTATGTCTGAGAAAAGAGCAGCTCTAAGGATTGCACAACAAACTAGCCAATCCCACAACATTTACATCCAAACTCTCCCTTCATAGCTTTTTATCTGCTCTCATTTCTCATTTGCTGCTTTTGCGACTCACAGCCACCTTCGTAAACACAGACAGCATTTGTTTTACTTTTTCCTGTCTGTCTTATCTCTGGACCTGTCAATCTCCTCACTGAGTAAATTGTCAGGGTTCTACCTCTGAGATTTATAAGATGATGGTTTACGTTTACTCCTTGGTGCAAAATGCCTTGGCTACTTAAGCAAAAAAGAAAAACAAAAAAAAAATACAAAAGGTACAAAATCTCCACAAGAAATATTGCAAAACCGAAATTATAAAGCAAGGTGAAATGTCACCAAGCACAGCAGAGGGAGCTGAGGACGAAGGTGATGTTTACAGCATCATGTGAATGAACGTGGCTTTATTTTTCTTTTCTTTACTTTTCCTGTATTTATATTCACATGACCTTGAAATTATATTATTTGCTGTGTGTGTCTGCATGAGCAACGCCTTGAGTGGAAGGTGTGAAGTGGCAGCAAGCTTCTGTTACACTGGTGAAAGTTAAAGGATGAAGTTGCACTTGAATCTTGCTATCCCTGCTCAGAGGAGGGGGAGGAAGAAGAGGAGGAGGAGGTCTGGGAGGGAGACAAAAAAAAGTCCTGGCTCACTGAATTACAGAAATGAATGAGTTCTGACAATGACACATTGAGGCCAGAAGACACTGCAGCGAAATGCACTAAGAGACGACACTTTATTCTAGTTTGTTCTGGTATAGTGTGTGTGACAGTGTAGGACCTCTCTCTGAACAGTTTAGTACACTTTTGCACTGAGATTTACACAAAATAAGTGTCTATCATTTCAAAATTAACCAATATAAACTTGTATAAATATAATAATAAACTCAAAAATGCAGAAAGACCTTCTGGTCTTCTAAACTTTTAGCTGTGCTACGGTGATGTACAGTAAAACACATTGACACATACTTGAAACAGTTTTGTAGAAACTACATGAATGTGGACAGAGACACGAGTCACATTCTGGCAGCTTGATCTGTCTTCATACTAAAATTTCTCAATCTGAGGTTGCACATATTAAAACAGCAATGCAGCTTCAACTTAGGTTCAAATGTATTTACTCAAAACTATGTTATCATGTTACAGAGTACAAACGACAATGGTGTGACAGTGGCACTTTATAAAACGCAACTGACAACAGTAAAATTGTCCTTGAAAATGCACCTGATTTACATGTAGCTTTTACATTGTGTGAATATAATAAGAAATAACCACCATTGTTCACTATGCAGGGTTTTTTTTTCCAAGTACACTGTGGTAGCCAGCTCCTAGTCAGGTGCCATTACATTTGTTTGTTTGAGTCAACAGTGACTAAACAGTTATTTTTTGATCAATTGATTAGTGACTTTGGAAACAGTATTTTGACAAAAAAAAAAAAAAGAAATTCCAACTCGAGGTCCACTTACTAACATGTTTTTGGAACGCTGAACCACATCTCAGTCTTCCTCAGTGGGTGAGAGCTCAAGTAGGCAAACTTTGCTGAGGAAGACATTAAGATGTGGTTAAACCCTCTTGCAATAGCTATGGAGTGGACCTTAAATTAATTTCAATTAAAATGTTTTGTGCTGTTTTCATTATTGATTAGCTTGCCTGTCATCTTGTCTGTTGACCAGTAACAGATCTTGCTAGAAAATGCTCACAATAATTCTTGCAACATTCCAAAATTCAAAGACAATCAATTTAGCATCATATATGTCAAACAGCAACATTGATAAAGCTGGAACCAGAGGACTTTGGGGTTTGATTATTTAAAAAAGCTGATTACTTTTCTAGTGTCAACTAACTGTTTTGGCTGTAAAGTGGTCCCTGAATCTCTGAATGAACACTCGTCCACTGGAGAGTGAACATGACGCCTCCACCCCAGACTGGCTGCCAAACCCAACGCTCTGCACACATGCTGTGACCCGTGCTCTTGCTATTTGCTTCAGGTGTGTCATGTGACCAGGTCAGTGTGTGTGACCACCTGGCTGCACTCGCTGGCCAACACACCTACATGTTACTGTAACTGGCTGTCTGACCCACTTCTTGAATGTGTGTCTATGATGATGTATGTGAATGTCGCACTTTGTTTTTGACTGAGCACTTGTGCACTTTATCTGATTTGTTTTATTTTTTTGCTTTGCTTTTCACCATCTATTGCTGTAAGTTTATTTTAGCTGCATACAAAAGTTTCTGGTACAACCAAAAGAAATTACCTTTTATGTTGGATGGAACTAAAGACAAGTTCGGCTCCAGAACTTTAAGAAAAGTTTATCATCCAGTATTTTTTACTTAACGAGCATTCTAGTTTTTTTTTCTTTTAATCAATTTAGTGATCCAAGGACTAGAGCTTATTTTTTAAATCTTCTTTTATTCATTTATTTTGTGTTAATTATCAGTCTGTCACTTTTGGATGTCTCGTTCTGGGAGCCAAACTCTTCAGCTATTGATGCCAATAAGCTCTTCTTATTCACACTCACTAACCTGACTTGCGTCTTAACTTGTTTCACTTCTGTGCTTCTGTTTAAAAAGAGGTTTCTACCAGGTTTTCCTTTGTTCATCTTGGAGTAGCTTTATGGATTTAGCTGCTTGTATAACCCACCTGTGCTTTGTTTGGTCTGCCCTCATCACTTGTTTCTGCCTGTGGGAAAACAAGCGAATGTACCACGGACAGAAAACCGAACTTCCTGAAAGCCAGATTGAGTGTTATTGGAAATGTCTTCTTAAGAATAGAGGTGTATTTGAAAAGGTTTTACAGTACATAGATAGCAATATTTAAGTCTTACTATACTGTTTGTGTATTTCCTGTTACTGTTGATGCTCTGCCCTGGGTGGGGCTTGTACATGCAGGACTGTGAAAGGCAACTTGTGGACCTGTGGGGAAAAATAAACATAATCTGATGTTGCACCAAACCAGTGAGTTGTTGTCACTTATACTTGGAGAAAAAAAAAATGCAAAGTTGTGTTTTAGAAACATAGTTTTGTCCATTGCATTGTGACAGAAATCACTGGTGAAATATTCTAGTCTTTACCAAGCAATGTGACAGAGGAGTCATAAATACACAAAATTATCAAGAGCAATAGGAAAAATATTACATTTCCATGGATACTTTTCATAGAGGATGTTTAAATTTGTCAAACACAGGTGTAGCTAATAACATCATTACCTGGTGAGAGAGGATTAACACCATTTGTTCCACCTGTGTTTGTGAAAAGTCAGCTGTGAAGCTCTATGGAGTTTGGGAACCACTGTTTTTGTCAGTTTGAGTTGTTTTCAGTACAGAGGTTAAAAATCACAACATGTAGTGTGTAGTATTTTTGAATCCTTGATATAAGGTGTGTTGATAATTAAGACAAAGATATGCGTTTGGCTTCGGAAATATCCGGTAAGAATCAGTCTTTAGCTTTCAAGTGTGTTGCTGCATGAACTTTCAAGGGTAGTTAACATTGGCTGTACCTTTTCCACCTTTGGTGTTAAATGTGATGTACATAAAATGCATCTAATTATAATAAAATATAATCAAATAATGTAAAATGAACTGTTTTTTATAATGAGTACCTTTTTACTTTGTGTAATTTTACCTTGTTTTCCTTTTCTTTAGTTTGTGTCTTTACATTTTGTGTCTTATTTTTATAAGTTTTAGAAGTGAAGCACTTTGAGCACCCTTGGGTGTTGTAAAGTGCTATATAAACAAATTCAATTAATTTTGTAACTTTAAGTAGGGTATTTTTATTCATATTTTTTGTACTTGGGCCAAGTTGCATTTTAGTGTTTTACAGTGTGATATTTCTCCTTTTACTTATGTAAACAGTCCAAGTACTTCTTCCACCACTGTACGCCCTTTTGTTTTGTGACTTTTGTATTTTTATATTATTCCGGTAGGCGGCAGTAATTCATAGTTAAGAAACCGTACAGTCGCGTTTCTTCACAACACAGTCCATCATTTTACGGCTGATCAGAAATCAGCCGTAAAGCACAACGTGTGGAGTCGGAGGAAGATTAACACGGAAACCACAGAGCACGGTAAATACAGCTGTTCAGTGCATGGTGTTGGTGTTATAACAGCACGTTAGAAAAATTTATGTCACAGAACATATTTTTTGCTGAAAATAGCAGTAGTGTGTAAATAATTTTTCACGAGAGCAGCCTGTGTTTAGTATGAACAGGGTGTCATTGAAGGAGGGTCTCAAGATCAGGGGTAGTGCATCTTTCACATACAAAATATAACCTAGTTACAGATTTATATTACTATCATAAATACATTTGTAAATCCCACAGAGAGAGAGAGAATGCTTTTGGTCAGGGTATTTGTACAGTGCAGGTTAGCTAGCTAACCTTAGCTTCCATTCGAAAGCTACTTAGCTACAGTAGCTAGCTAGCTACGGGCATTTAGCTGGCTTTATAATAACAGAAAATGTGGAAAAGTAATTTCTAATCTTATCACAAAATAGTAAAACTTTGTACGATAGGTCTCTTTAGTTACCCTAATATGTTTCAAAAACGAGTGTAAACCTTTTTAAATAAAATACACAAGTGTTTTATATGTAAGCAAAATATGTTTGCTATTTGTATCATGCTCATTAAGTCATCGTAGACATAAGTTTTTGTCTTTGTTGTCCGAGATAACCATTAAAAGTTAACTCTTGTTTTTAGATGTGTCCGGCTCATATTGTGAAATATGAATTTATCGTTTACATTACTCTATGTCTGTGTGAGTGTAGAAAATTGCTAAAGTTCATATGAACAATGATCTAGTCCGATTTGGTGTCAAATGGCAGTCATTTTCTTTTAATTTGTTATTTTTCCTGAAACAAAACGTAGTTGAATTTCACAGGCAAGAACACACAGCAACCAATGGGAGTGGTGGTCCTCATATTTACTAACCTGCTCCAAACACACTGCTTGACTGAGGTGATTTACTCAGTGAAATGTTAACAAAACAGACTAATCTGTCTCTCGTCTTCTCCTTCCTTTATCAGCATCATGCCGTTTGTGGACCTGCAGTCGAGGCTTGGCATCAACGTGGACCGCTGGCTGCTGATTCAGAGTGGAACACAGCCCTACCAACGGCCTGCACGCTGCCACGCCTTTGAGAAAGAGTGGATCGAATGTGCCCATGGCATCGGGCAGACCCGAGCCAAGAAGGAGTGCCAGCTGGAGTTTGAGGACTTCTATGAATGCATGCACAGGGAGAAGATGGTGAGTGTTTTGGTGTGGAGAGAAGTTTCTTGATTATTTTTTTTAGAGGCAGACTGATACATAACTTTAGAGCAATGCCAAATTCACGTTTTTTTTTTAATTTTTAAAATTCACTATTGACATATCAGCCAACATTCATTGTTAACACACATATTTTTGATATGGATCCCCTTTCATTTAGTTATTGACAAGGGCGCAATAACTGTGGTGCATTATTTTAGTCAGTTTCTTTCTATTAGAAATTTATAAGTACAGCCACAAAGTGAAAGATTTTTCAATTTGCTGTTTTTGTATAGCATATGGTGTGATTAATGGGGAGAGAAGAAGAGAAAAACAGCATTTCACAGGCAGGATTAAAAGCGTTTAACATCCCGTGTCTAATAGTCTTAATGTCAGAGTTAAGCAGCCTGGATGGCAGAGTCTGTGTGGCAGCAGAAAAGAGGCTGACAGATGATGGCAGTGAATGTGCTGCAGCAACAGGAACTTCCTCACCTGGATCCAGAAGCCTCGACTTTCTTGTTAGCCTCTTTTTTTCAGATGTGTTGAAGAGGAACCAGGATGAAGTACCGATTTTAAGATGAATGTCGGTAAAGACATTGAGGAACAGACATGAAATTCACTTCTCTTTAAAATGTATAATGCTTTTTAAACAGCTGTATGTAGCATGTTAACATCAGAGTTGCATTACCACAGTGTTTGAGTTACTGTTGTAAATGCACGAGGCCATATCTGAGAAGATTTTTCAATGAGACATTGGATGGAAATCTGCATGTTGCTTTCCAGCAGTGAACTGAGGCAGGGATCTTCTAGCAAACAAATCCAAACCTTTCAGGTTCTCACTTTGACATGTGGTGTCCTCCACAGGACAGGCAAAACGGAAACAAATTATGGGGCTGTAGAACATTACTTCTTCTTGTCTCCCTGTCTCATCACTAACCTCTGCATCTCTTCCTCGTTGAAGATGCGGAGGCTGCAGACGATCCGTCAGCAGCGCGACAAGATGATGAAGGAGGGGACCTACACGCCGCCTCCCCACCACTTGGGCCAGAAGGACTAGCTTCCAAGAAGGAACACACAATTGCTGGCAGTTCTGTTCTGTGTATAGTAAATAAGATGCCACCATTTCCTATTGGCCTGTACATGTTTGCAAATACATGGTATCATCCACCGTCATTGTCCTCGTCTTTTCCTTCCAATTGCTTGACACATTTAAACATTGGCATTATAAAGATATTGTAACCATCCAGGACAGTTTATTTCTTTCCTGTATTTATTAGTCCAGATGTTTTTATGTTTAGCCTAAAATGTCAGCTGCTGATTGGTGAGGCTTTCAATTCAAAACTCTTCAAAGGCCCTGTGTTTGTTGTTTAAAAAGAAAAAAAAAGCCAGTACTTGGAACCAGTCAGCCAGTAGGTGAGGCAACTGGTTTTACTCAACCTCTGATGTAATCACCTCTGATTTAATGTGTTCCTCCAGCTGTGCTAGACTGCAGTGTGTTCAGCTGAGCTCAAGTGGGTTTTCTAAAGTTACTGACCTAATTTTAGTTCATGGTTCAGTGATGATGGTGAGTCAACGCTCCTGAGGGACTACTAGATCACTCTGATGAGAGACAGGTATGAATGGTTACCGGTGCTTAAATCGGGGTCATGGGATGACGAGGCTCTGTGAGCCGCCACAAGGTGGAGCAATGTGCACAGATAATACAGACGTCAGTGTGAGGTCTCCATGTAAAACTGACAAGTTTCTTCATTTTTTGGCTATACAAATGTTTGTATCCCCAGTGGATCCTCAAAGTTAATTTTTAAAGGCTGGTTCTTTTAGACTATCTTAAATTTTCAGGCAGCTGACCAAAGTTATGAAATCAGAATCAGCTTTATCGGCCAGGTGTGTTGGACACACGAGGAATTTGACTCTGGTACAGAGCACATAATTTATTCACCAGGACAACTAGAATAAACAGCATAACCTGAGATAAACTTTATATAAAAAAACCACACTGTATATCAGCTAAATACCCAAAATATGGACTTGAGGCCAAACTGAAAGTGAAGGATGTTTGATGCCGCCCTCGGTGGCAGCTTGGGCTGGTGCTCTGCTCTTGTTCTTAGTTTCTCCTCAGTATCTTTGGCTCATTTCTTGAAGCATCACTATCCATTCTCACAGCGTTTGTCAAAGCATCTTATACAACACAACACTAGTTCATGAGCAAAGGGATACATCTCACCCAAAATGTTTAGTGCATGTTTCAAAGGTACAGTCATCCCTGTCAGAAGGAAATGTTCCATTAGCACTGTGTGAGTCAAAGTTCTCGAGTGCTTAGCTGTTTTCTCAGTAGGATACTAGAGCACTTGTATTAGAATTTCAAGTGAAAATGAAGCTCAAGTTGTGCCTGATGACCAATTTATCTCTTTAATAGAACTTATAGTATATTCAGTTGGCATGGAAAGTGTTCACAAGCCTTTACATTTCACATTTAACTACATTGTACATTTATTTTTAAATGGAAGGAAAATCTTATTTTTACAATGCAGTCAAATGTGCAAAAATAATTGATTTGCTCCTATTTCCGAAGCCAAAATCAATTATTTAATCAAAACACAAACAGTGAATTGGCTGAAAACTGAGAACAAGCTGTTACAAAGAGATGATCTCACAGCAAAATGGAGTAAAGTTCAACAGACACTGATGCACCAGTAATATTAATCCAGAACGTCCAGTATGACAGTAAAACACTGATAGGGTTTATGTTTTCTGCACTACAAGCACTGTCACTTGTTATACTCTTAAATGCATTTTGTTGAATATACTTTTGTAGTTTTACGACGTAAATAAAAGTTTAAATCCAAGGTTTGTACTTATAGCGGTACATTTTTATTTTGTGGTATTGGTACATGTGAGTACTTCATACCGCTGCCTAGGGCCCCAAATCACTGGATCCATTTTAATCAAAGCTCAGCCTTCCAGCGATGTGCTGGTGTGCAATTAAAAGAATTAAACAACAAACAGTTAAACCTGGAGTTGGCACCTTCCATTGAGATTCTGGTTCTTATCCAAGGTCACCCCAGACCGTGAAGTCTTCACTCCTCTCCAGCTCTCAGCTGTAAGGAATCGCTTTTTGAGCTACTCTCCTCCAAACAGCTGGAGGCGAACAGAGGGAGCGTGGAGCGACTGTAAAAACACATACCTTCTCCTGTGATGTGAAAGCGCAGATCAGATCCATCGCTGGTTCTTCTGTGTTCCCGAGCTATGTATGAATGAGAAGCTGCTGCCTATGCCAGTGTGAACGCCCTTTCCTTCCAAAACTCAGAGGAAAGTGTGTGCGTGAATCCCGCGGGGTTTGTCGGCGCAGCTGAGCCACCGATGACGCAGGAATACAACCGAAATTTCAATTTCCGCGACATTTAACGCACTCAATAGACATGGGTTAAGTTTCGGAACCGTGAAGACAGCCTATTGAAGAGCAAGCGAGAGTGTGAAAGCGGAGCAGGAGAGGAGGGCTGGTGGGGGTTGCTCAAGGCGAGAGACACAGGGGGAAAGGACTAGGACAGCCATTACCATTCAGGATCACGTTGCCTGCTTCTCTCCTCAGCCTCATCCCCGGTTGGCTCGGTTTTGGAGGAAGCGTGGCAGCAGAAATCCGACCACTGGGGCGGAAAACATCCAGACTTTCATCCATCCATCCATCCATCCATCCACCCCCCTTTGATCCGGAGTGGAGGGAGCAGCGGCGGAAGCACCCCCGGCCTCCCTCGCTCTGTGCTCGGATTCCAGGACAGCTGCTACCCGGTGAAGGTAAGCGGCTCCGGAGCTCGTGCAGCCTGCTACTTCATACCAACCTGTGCACGCTCCGATCATCACATACATGTATTATTTAAGACCTGTCGAGTCGTGTGATGGTATTAATTGTTAATTTATACGAAAATGATATATTAGGATACCAATGAAATTACCAGCTCCAACCGGAGCGTTACGACCAGTATAAACTCATTTTATGGTCGGTTTAACGCTATTGTTTAATCAGGGATGTGACCTAATCCTAAACCGTGCGTTTTAAAATGAGTATGTTAAGCATCAGGCTCTCGATGCTGGTTCTGCACATGAGCCTTAATAACATGTTGATTCATTAGGTTCATTCATTAGGTTTCAGTATTATAAAACCGTCCTGCTCAGAAGAAATGTGCTTGTGGTGCGTGTGCTGGAGGGCCGGCCAGGAAATAAGCAGCGGGCGGACAGTCAGAGAGGGTTTCTGGGCCGTGAGAAGCTGAGGCTGTTCCCACTAATGAGAGGCTCAGCAGCGCCGGCCACGAACGGATACGTATACTTAGTTGGTGTTATGTGTCCGAGCAGGGTTGGGCAAAGAGCCCCGGGCTTCCAGGATGCTCCTGGGTGCACACAACGTTTTGGCCTCCATGTCTGACGTTCATCCATGCAAACACATTCCCCCTCTTCACGTTCAACGGGAGAGAGGAATGCGCGTAAAACTGGTGACATGAAACACCAGCTGCAGTAATAACACCCACCCCGAAGGGAGGCTGCCTTCACTGATCCGTGCATTCCCTCCAGAGCCCCTCCACCATCATCATCATCATCACCTCCATCTCTACCTGAATGCTCACGGGCTCCATCACTGCAGGCTGCCTGGCTCCTTGTATGTGTGGAAGACCGTGTTACCACGGAAGGTGCAGCCACACGGAGGCAGAGGGCTTCCCCCCTGCAGCTTTGTACCAGATGGTCAAACCTCCCTCTGGGCTTGTGTTGGACCTTCAGCTACCAGCCTACTACTGCATATTCTTCAGTCAAATCTGAGATCATAGTCCGTCTCTCCCACCATTTTCCCTTAACTGGTCAGAGATGGTGCTTTGAAATAGGAGGAACGCACCAATATGTTTGAAATACCGCTGCTGTGGCTCGTTTGTAATTCAGTTAGGAGTCCTTTATTCAAGTAGAATAAAGATGTTGAATTTAAAAGATAATCACTGGCCTGGCATTTCTCACCCCAGACAGTTAATTAATAGTGAATCTGTTTTCATGTATGAACTAATGAGTCAACCAAAGGATTTTCAATGGGCAGTGAAATAAGACAATGACAAAACTTTGTTTTTAAACAGTTTAATCAGGTCAAACATGTCTGAAAAATAAGACTCAAGTGGCTTTTAGGTGAATCTTTTTTCAATAAACAGCTCAAAATCCAGAGACATTCAACTTAAAATAAATTAAAACAGAGAAAAGAAGCACATTCTGAAGCAGCAAGTCTGGGACATTTTTGTCAGTTTTCTCTGACTATTGCTGGGTTTCCAGCCAAGGTCTACTTGTTGTGAGGTTAGTGTGGATATGATAGGATCATTTCAACCAATAAGTACATTTTCTTTCTCAGATTCTTTCATTTGGAGAATTTTTAGAGGCCTGATGAGGTAAAAAGATGAGAAAAGTTACTCATTTACTTTTCAATTAACATGTTTTTGTAACACAAACACACACATATATAATGTTCTCCTGTTTTAATTATCTTGTGGCCCCTCAGATTAGTCTTGGGACCCTGTGTGGGGTTTGACCCTCAGGTTGGGAATCACTGGAATAATTTATTGAGCATTTCCACACTGATTGTTCCTTGACTGGCCCCTCTGTCCTCCTCCTGTCTGCATGTGTGTCTGTGCTGAAAGTCTCTGTTGGTTTGTTCTCACTGCAGTTCGCTGGTATGCACACAGGATAAAATAAAGACAGAAACAGAAAGACGGGTTTGTTTTATGCCCTGTGACTCTGATCTGGCTCTTTGCTCTGCTTTCTCGTTCCATCTCTCTTTATCTTTTGACAGTTTTTCTTTTCACAGTTGCACTCTCACTTTAAAACCTCTCTGCATCCAGTCACACAGAATAGTGAGCTACAGTATTGTTGATGAGCCAGTCTGCTTTCTCTCTGCGTGTTTATATATGCAACTCTTTTTTTGTGTCCATGTATGTGTATAAATTTCTGTGTGTGGGGGGGAGCCGAGTCTAGCCACTCATTTACTCAGTCAGTGTGTTACTCATCATGGCTGGGGCTGCTAATTAAGACCTACTACTGTGTGCGCGCTTGTATTAACTGGTGGAACAAGCCATAAATACGCACCAGTCATGAGTGTGAGATAAAGAACTTTCAGGGATGCTGCTCTGGATCAACACAGAGATATTCACTGGCAGTTATGGCTGTTCTCTACAAGCATCTGGTTTTCTCCTCCTCTGTCCTGCTACCTCAGTCTCTTTTCTCTGTTGCTTAGATTTTTCTCTGCCATTCTCTCTGTGTCTGTTTCCTGCCACTTCTTTTTCCTCTTCTTTAGTTTCAGCGCATTCAGACACACAGGGCTGAGCTGTGGGAGCAGACTGTGTCCATGTAAACCCTGGTTGTGAGTTATGAATCAGGCCAGTCCAGGCATCCAGCCTGATTCAGCCGTTGTGTTCTGTCAAAGGAGGCGGCAGGAGCCAAGATCCCGGCATGTTTATAAAGGATCCCTGTGTGTTTATACGACTTCGTGCACACTTGCTTGCTTATGTGCACTTTTTTTTTTACAATTCTCTGCCATATTTTAGATTCAACGATTCATCAATTAACAATATACAATAGATATTGAAGATAAAAATAATTGTCATAGTGAGTCTGAAAAAAATCCTAAAACCAGATCCCAAAACTAAAACTAGTCTGAGTTTCTAACAGACTAAGAGAAGAATAGTTAAATCTGGGTTGATTATTCAACTAATCAACAGATCGCCAGTAGTTTAAATAATCAGTATTTTTAAAGCATTTTTGAGCAAAAATAAAAATTCACACATTTTTTTATAATTAAAAACCTATATTTGGGTTTAGGACAGCTTTTGGATAAACCCCGCACTTCAAGGACATAAAAATCACCCAGAGGAGCAACAGAAGTTATGATAAGATTTTTTCACTGTTTTCAGACTTCATTTGTTTTTTTAATGAAACTTAAAAAGACTGGTCATTAATGAAAGTAGGTATTACTTGCAGTCCTGATAAAGAGCTGTTAGTGGAATAGTTTGTGTTTGTGATGTGTGACTCAGTCAGAATGCCTCAGTGAGCGTCTCATCAGACAGGAAGTGATCTCACTCTCTCTCACCACTTCTCCGGTGGTTCTGCGGGTGGTGTCTTTTTCTCCAGAGACTCGTTTTGCCCTCGCAGGGCTGTAATGACATGGTGCGGCTTTGAAGCTTCAGTTCTGGCTCTATTTATAAAACCGTTAGCTCCAGTGGCCCTGACTCGCTGTCAGCAAGCAGCAGAGAAACAGAAACAGAAACACCAACAGAAAGACACAGCCAGATTTTGGAGAACGACAGTGATTTCTGGGAAGGATTTAACCTCTTCCTAGCAGCATTTCCATAGAGACAGGGATCCAGGAAGTGGGGCTTTGCCAGGAGAGAGAGGAGGAGGAGGGTTTTTGGCAGCCATAGAACAGATGGAAATCCCAGCCGTTGAGTTGGGCTCACACATCACACACAGAAACACTGCTGACATGTGACCACCTCTCAGGTCGCCCCACAGCTTAGTGTGCGGTTAGGCTCTCTGGCAGGAGACTCACAGACACAGGTCAGGGCTGAGCTGGTTGTTTGTTGAGAGCAGTTTTTCAGAAGTTGGACTGTTTTTTGACATGTCAGGGTTAGGTTTAGGGTGTCCCAGGCTACACTGTCTGAATTTAACGGCTGTTATTCTGAAAATACTTTATTTTGAGGAAACAAGTGGGATCCTCCTTTTTAAAGCTTCATCATCATGTATTCAAAGGCTAAAAATGCTTTGTGAAATGAAAACTGGGTTGTCTTCCTAATGACTTTTACTTTCATGTCATCCTGAGCAGACTGCTCTTTTTCTGCTTTAAATACAAATCTGTCTTGCAACCTTCATCACAATCTTAAACCCGGATGGATGGTTTTATTAGGTGTTGACAAGGCTGAAGCAAGTTTCAGGCGTGATTTACAACATACTCCACAGTAATATAATAAATGTGTATGTGATTTATGGCAACACAACGTTTCAAATGTTGTGGTGCACTTTGGTTGATTCTAACTTGGGACATGAGTGCACGGCAGAACCGCCCAGGTGTGGTGCTGTAATGTGAGAGCCAATAATAGCCAATTCATTCTCTGCTGAAGTTACAGGTATTGATTTATTGATGTTGTGATGGAGAGATCTGAGCATTGGGCCCCTGGAGTACACACACACACACACACACACACACACTCTTCTGCCTTGACTGTCTTTCTTCATTATAATAAATAAAGGTCAGAAGAAAAGAGAGATGGCGAGGAGAGGTTTCTACTGTCTCACTGCTGTATTGACTCTTCTTTAAAAATAGAAACTCTAGACAAACTTCTCTCTTCTGTCAAATGGTTCAAACTGTTTTTGAGGAGACAAACACAATAACTCTCTGATAAGCAAAGTGATCTGACTGTAGTAAAACTGTCAGTGTCTGTAGTTGTTTTGGTTTTCATATCAACAGTCCTGTTCAGAATGAGAGTAATTTCATACCTGAAGGGAATTTGACTTGGTCATTTTAAACTTAAATCAGGTCAAAATTATGTTTTCAAGAGCTTAAAAAATTGCATTTTAATAACAGATGTAGTCATAAGTGCCTTTAAGGTCCAGGGTTGAAAAATAGTTTATAAAAGACCAACACACACTAAAGAGACATTAAGAGACTTTATGTAATGGAATGGAACAAAATATCTATTTACAAAACAATCAGTTATGTTTAATCAGACATCTATTGTATATCAAACTAAATTTAAGGACTTTTGAGCTTTTTATCTGTTTATTATCTGACAGACTAACATGACTCCACACACCTCTGGTCCTGTAGTCGGGCCTCGGTGCTCTCTCTCTGGCCTCAGTTTGGGTCTCTGTCGTCTAGACGTGATGACTAACTGAACCCAGCTGTTTCTCTCCTCCTCCTCCTGATCGCTGCATTATTACTGTCGTGCTGTTACTGTGCATCACTCATGAGCCCTGTGATCATGCTGTAAGCACGTATTAAATTATACACTTTGTCTAAAACTCTCTCTCCCTCTCTCCTCCCCTCTCTGCTGCCTCCTTCTGACCTTGCTTCTTTCCCCTCCTCCACTGCTTTACATTGCTCTCTCCTTCCTCTTCCTCATCCTTCTCCTCCCTGCAGCCCTAAACTGCGATGGAGTCATCGGATGATGACACTCTAAGTGAGCGCTCCTGCGTCAGCGAGCCGTCCTTCCGTAGTGAGCGTTCGGGGGGGTCGTTGTCCCCGTGTTCATCAGGACATGCGGGGCTGCCAGGAGACACTTTGCCATGGAACCTGTCCAAACATGAGAGGAGGAAGAGGAAGAGCCAGGACTCGGTGCTGGACCCGGCAGAGAGAGCCGTGGTCCGTGTCGCAGGTAAGAGCAAAGCCTCAAACTGGCAGTAACCTGTAGTCATTTGTGTTTGGATACGTTCAGTGTGCTGCTGAGCTAGGGCGCATGTGATGCAGCTGCTCGGTGTTGATAGGCAGACAGCTGTGGTTGTTCTGGGAAGTTTCCTGTGGTGACTGTGTGGACCAGTATGGATGTGAAGTGGTGTCACTACAGTAGACGCCCGGTGCAAAATGGAGATAGGGAGTTACATGTCAGTCTGTCAAGCAGATGTGGAGGTGGAAACTGAAGGAGCCAAGCAGAACAACTTGTGTTAAAGTTCCCTCATTGGAGATGCCACTGCAGAGATCATGGGGAGGGAGACAGTCTGTGTGTACAGAAACTGACATTCACATGTATCTCTTAAAAAGCCAAGCTGAACAACTGCAGAAAAGTGAACATAAAAAAATAACCTGAACAAACAAAAACATAGCTTGTAAGTAAAGTGTTGAATAAAAGTCACTACACTTAACTTTTTATGTTACTGCAGAATCGGAGCCTGGACTCTTGTGGTGGCATTCATAAACTCCAAAACTGACTCCGAACAATGTGTTTGAAATGGCTCCACTACTTCTTAAAAGTGACTTCTGCAAGTAATTTGAATTGGTGAGAACAGGGAGATGGAAAACATTAACAGGGTAAATTAGCTGACATCAGCTTTTCATCCAGCATAAGACTAATTAAACCCAGACCTGAGCTGAGATGTGGAATCAGTGCTCGAGTCTGGTTAAAGACGGCTGGCATCGCTTTACTGTCCTGTAGTTTTTTTTTTTATTGGTGATGATCAAAACATACACACAGTAATGTCTCAGCACAAAACATTTCTACATTATAACTGTCCTGATCCGAGGGAGGATAAATAAGAATTTTTTAAAAGCAGAAATGCTAAAAGCAAATGGTCTTTTTTTGCACAACCAGTGAGGAGTGTCGGCAGATCAAATTTTGGTTGAATTGTACCGTGCATACATGTTTATATATACATTTGAATTCTTCTGCCATGGCCACTCGCAGACAGGAGGATCTTAGTGCAACTGGAAGTTTTTTTTAAATGCCGTGTAGTGGAAATTCAGAGTTTGTTTGCAAGTTGGGTTAGACACGAACAAAACAGACAACAGGTCTGAAAGGGGCAAGAAAAGAACATTTGAACATTATCTGCAGATATTAGAAAAGACAGATGGGGATTTTTCCTGGCAGCAGCTTTAGGCTGAGTCAGCGAGTCAGGCATGTTTGTGTGGAGAGCATTTGGTTGTGACGGCAGCAGGTAGTGGCCGAGTTGACTCTGGCACTGCCACAAACCACCAGGGGTTTAAACACAGACATCACCAGTCTCCACTTGTAAAGATTTCTGAAAGCTTCTGCTGTGTAGAGTCAGTACGACTGACATCATTAATAAGCACGCCTTCCTAAAATAAGAGCAATGAGCGGCACCCTCGCTTACAAAGCTACTCATTACTTCAAATTGGAACAGTTACATGCCTCCTCTCTGGTTTGTTATGCTTTTTCCCACAAATGTTTTTGGGGTTTAAGCCTTAGAGAAATGAAGATCTAGGTTTGATGTAATTTTTGAGGGCGCAATGAGCCCCCATGCCACTTCTCTCTTAGCACTTAGGAATCTTAAATCCTCTTGTGTCTCTTTTCATACAAGCTCACGTTTCTGGTAACATCCCAGGAGTGTCCAGAGCTCAGTCAGGCATCAAGGCCACACAGGTTACAGATCACCTACAATATCCAGAACGTGTGTTATAGTAAAAAAGGTTTATTGATTACCGATTAGAACGCTCACTATGAGGCCAGTAACAGAGGAAATGTTTATTACAGAAAGTCCTTAGATTCATGCAAGAGGAGGGAATGCTGCTTTGCTACCAGACAGTGGAAACACTGGGAGCTTTGTGAAGAGATGTTTTCAATTTACACTGGAGAGGCTGAAGAGAGCCGCTGCAGTCCTGACTGGACTCTGCTATTGAGACGGCTGTGCCTGCCCGCTGGGCACGAATGCCAGTGTTCCTGTGAGCCAGAGTTTCAGGATTCACCTTCTGAATTACTAATTAAGAGCGAGCCCTCAGTGTAGCTATGGAGAGAATTTAGTCTCAATACTGGTCACAAATGTGTGCAACCAATGAATGTGCATGAAGATTAGTGAGCACTCTGTTGTGTTCACAAATGCATTTTCAAATTCAGAGAAGAAGCAAACCCACACAGGCACGTGGAGAACATGCAAATCCACATGGAAAGGTCCCAGTCAGCTACGATGTTCAAATCTGCAGCCTTCCTGCTGTGAGGTGACAGTCAAACCACTGCGCCAAACTGAACACACAATGTAATGTTGAAAGACAAATTGAAACTCCACCTGAATGCACTGCAGTGCCGGGCGTTTGAGTCATGACAAGTATATTTGTCACCAGTAGTGAGACTCTTCCCTCCAGATACATGAACTGTAGGCAGAGATGTTAAACATAAAGCACAGTGAAATGTTTTAGACTTCGGTATATACAGTGGGTACGGAAAGTATTTAGACCCCCTTAAATTTTTCACTCTTTGTTATATTGCAGCCATATGCTAAAATCATTTAAGTTCATTTTTTTCCTCATTAATGTACACACAGCACCCCATATTGACAGAAAAACACAGAATTTTTGACATTTTTGCAGATTTATTAAAAAAGAAAAACTGAAATATCACATGGTCATAAGTATTCAGACCCTTTGCTCAGTATTTAGTAGAAGCACCCTTTGGAGCTAATACAGCCATGAGTCTTTTTGGGAATGATGCAACAAGTTTTCACACCTGCATTTGGGGATCCTCTGCCATTCCTCCTTGCAGATCCTCTCCAGTGCTGTCAGGTTGGATGGTAAACGTTGGTGGACAGCCATTTTCAGGTCTCTCCAGAGATGCTCAATGGGGTTTAAGTCAGGGCTCTGGCGGGACCATTCAAGAACAGTCACAGAGTTGTTGTGAAGCCACTCCTTCGTTATTTTAGCTGTGTGCTTAGGGTCATTGTCTCGTTGGAAGGTGAACCTTCGGCCCAGTCTGAGGTCCTGAGCACTCTGGAGAAGGTTTTCGTCCAGGATATCCCTGTACTTGGCCACATTCATCCTTCCCTCGATTGCAACCAGTCGTCCGGTCCCTGCAGCTGAAAAACACCCCCATAGCATGAGGCTGCCACCACCATGCTTCACTGTTGGGACTGTATTGGACAGGTGATGAGCAGTGCCTGGTTTTCTCCACACATACCGCTTAGAATTAAGGCCAAAAAGTTCTATCTTGGTCTCATCAGACCAGAGAATCTTATTTCTCACCATCTTGGAGTCCTTCAGGTGTTTTTTAGCAAACTCCATGCGGGCTTTCATGTGTCTTGCACTGAGGAGAGGCTTCCGTCGGGCCACTCTGCCATAAAGCCCCCGACTGGTGGAGGGCTGCAGTGAGGGTTGACTTTCTACAACTTTCTCCCATCTCCCGACTGCATCTCTGGAGCTCAGCCACAGTCATCTTTGGGTTCTTCTGTACCTCTCTCACCAAGGCTCTTCTCCCCCGATAGCTCAGTTTGGCCGGACGGCCAGCTCTAGGAAGGGTTCTGGTCGTCCCAAACGTCTTCCATTTAAGGATTATGGAGGCCACTGTGCTCTTAGGAACCTTAAGTGCAGCAGAAATTTTTTTTGTAACCTTGGCCAGATCTGTGCCTTGCCACAATTCTGTCTCTGAGCTCTTCAGGCAGTTCCTTTGATTTTTTAATAAATCTGCAAAAATGTCAAAAATTCTGTGTTTTTCTGTCAATATGGGGTGCTGTGTGTACATTGAGGAAAAAAATGAACTTAAATGATTTTAGCATATGGCTGCAATATAACAAAGAGTGAAAAATTTAAGGGGGTCTGAACACTTTCTGTACCCACTGTAAATGGTGTTGGCCATTTAACAACTTGTGCTTAATTGGCTTAATTAAAAAGATTAGCTATATCTGTGTGTGTGACTGCGGCAGTGATAATTTATGCACATGAACATCAGGACCCCAGATGTCTGTGCCTGCATGTAACTTAGGTGTCCGCCGTGCCGCCTGCTGCTCTCCATTCCATGTTTCCTTCTCTACAGGCAGCTGAAAGGAAGCCTAGGCCCAACGCCCAGGCTAGTCCCCTGTTGCCATGGCAATGCGGTCTCCTCTGTTTCCATGGTTATATAAGGCGATCAGAAGCAATGGCGGAGGGGGTGAGAGACTGACACTAGATATAAAAGGGGGCCAAAACAAATAGCGAAAGGCAGAGAGTGTCGGAATTTTAATTTGGAGCAGGAGAAAAGAGGAGGAATAAGTTTGTAAAGGAGAAGAGAGCAAGAGAGGAGTGAATAACTGAGTCAGTTTAAAAAGTAATGAAGAGAGGAGACAGAAATAGAGTCAGAGGACGAGAGGGGGAGGAGGTGAAGGGGATACAGAAGAGGTGGTGGAGGAAAAAGAGGGCAAGGTTCAAATAAGAGAGGAAAAGAAAGATGACTTTTGGCTGAAGACAAGGGTAAGAAAGAAGAGTTGGGATTGAACTGAGTTTGAGAAATAAAAAGAAATTCGAAGCCATGGAGGTAAACTGCAGCTGAGGTTGAAAGAGAGAGACCTAGACAAATGGAAAGAGACAGGGCAATACTAAAGGGAAGTAAAAAGAAGGTAAGATTGGTGTAAAGAAAGTTGCAGACGGGTGACAGATTAAAGGACAACCTGACATTCTCAGTAGGTGATGGGCCACAACGTGCCAGAACAGCTTCAGGACACCTTGGCGGTGACCTCCACCACGATCTTCAGCTTTGTTTACATGTTGATTTATTGGACTGTGGGTGTCACATTGATTCTTGACATCCATTCTGAGGCTGTTGTTGATGTTTTAACTACTAGTACACTGGCCTTTTGAGCTGTAGTTGCAGTTGTTTTCAGATGTTCTCTACAAAGAATGATCTAAAATTAGACCAAATAACGCACTAATCCAAATCTCTCATATCTCACAATAGATCTGATTCAGGGCTCCTGCTCTCTCCTGGTTCTTTAGGGCACTGAGCTGCATTGTTAGACTGTAATTGAAAAACATGGGCATGAATAATCAGATTGCATTGTTTGATGTTAGATTTTGTTAAGTTTTTTAGCTGTTTTGCAGCTGGGCAGTGATTCTAGCAACATCTGGGACAGTAACAGAGGTTCAGCTGTATTTAGACACACCCTAAGTGTTCCACGTTTGTGAGTGATGTGCAGGAGTTTGTTTCTGAGCAGTTAAACTTTAGAAGGCGTAGCCGGAGCTCTGCTGCTGAGGTCACGCTGTTGTATTGAGAGCTGTAAGCTCTTTTGGCTTACAGAGCACATTGTGCAGCTGGACTCTGCATGACAGCATGGATGCACAACCACACACACTCATATTCACTCATACTGTATATGTTTGTGTACACACAAGCAAGAGGGAACTGGCTGTGGAAGAAAAACAGAGTGACAGATGGAGGTGAGGAGGAGATGACTGTCTTAGTGAGACTGTCCACCTTCACTTATTTAACAATCACAAACTAATACACTTACACACATTTTGCTGTTATTATTTATGTCCACATTTACCGTTAACACATCATGAGCCAAGTGTGAGTCAGAGTTCACTGTAATTTAGTTTGTCCTCCACTAGGTGGAGACATACAAGGTTTCAGGCAGTGTTGGGTTGTGTCCTGTTGGGCTCTGTGCTTCTAACTAGTAAAAGATTTTAAATGCTTCAGTCTGTAATGTATTTTTATGTTACATGTTTATATTGAGGATGTCATGGTGGTGAAGTGGCTAGCACTGTCACCTCACAGCAAGAAGGTCCCAGGGTCACACCTTGTCTGACCTTTCTGTGTGGGGTCTGCATGTTCTCCTTGTTCCTGGGTGGGTCTCTTTCAGGTACTCCAGCCTCCTCCCACAGTCCAGAGACATGAAGGTTGACTGGTGAGTCTAAATGGCGTGTGAGTGTGTCAGCCCTGTGATAGACTGGTGACCCTTCCAGGGTGCACCCCGCCTCTCGCCCAGTGCCTTGTGGAAGTGTCTAAATCACACCATTGCTATTCTTGAAGATATTTCACTTAACAGTCTTTTCTATTGCATAAAGAAATTTGTGATTCTCAAGTTAAAGGTTTTCTCGTTTCCACAGACGATGATAAACACACCGGATGTGTTTTTTCATCTGTTACCTTGTTTTGTGCTGCAAAGCAATATGTCAGATTGCTGCAGCGTAGAGGCTGTTAGCTTCTTGTGTTAGCATTGCTAATGTGTGATGTGTTACGATTGTGATTCAGTACCAACAGGAAGTGGGAGGGGGAAGGGTATGATATATGGATGTTTTCTCAGTCCTTGAATGCACAATGTGATAAATCCAGTATGTGCTGTCATGTTTATTTCTTTTGCCCTTCTGTTTTGTCTTGTTACACGAGCAGATTGTGTTCTGTGTGTTTGTCTGGAAGCTGATGACACACAGCTAACCTGCACACTTGAAAGATGATGTATGCATGCAAAGACATATGAATACAAACATATTCGATCCACTATTGACTTCAGTCTAACAGAAATCCACATCTGCCTCAGCTCTTGATGTCTTCTGCTCTTCCTCATCTGTTGTCCATCTAAAGAAATGTAAGGTATTTCTGCTAGAGGCTGGATGAGCCTGACATTGTGTGACATTCACTTTAAGGTCATCTTTATGGGGCTATAAATGACAATCTCTAGACTAGTCTAATCAGGCTGCCTTGGGCTTTGACCTCAGGGCGATCGCATGCTGAGATAATCTGCGCTGGAGTCAAACAAAGCTTTTCTTGTGGCAGCACATTTTTGAAGTGACTACATTTATTTTACTTGATTTTCCTGACATGAAATGTTTCTAAATGGGTCTGTGATTGCTTTTCTTTTTCCACTCGTACTGGATCCAAGATGGTAAAATGTATTGTAAAGACTAATATATTTTAAGGTTTTGAAATAGTCTAAATATTTGGACGCCACCCTCTCTCATACAGTTTAAGTTGGCTTTTAGATGGCGGTGTGCTCCATTCATTCAATCAAAACCTTTCTAAAATACTGTTGAGTGGTGATCCTGTGTAAACTGCCCCAGCATAAGCAAAGTGGGCACCCACTCAGAGTGACAGAATTACACATGTTTAGACCCCTGTTATCATGTGAAAATTCATTGGTCTGTTGTAATCATTGTATTTTCCATAAAAGTGAAACTGAGCTCATACTGTTTATGGAATGAGTTTTACCATTTGCTTATTTTTAGCAACTTGCTGTTGCTCTTCACATTGCAAAATTAATCTTAAACCTGGTAACCATCTGAACTGGATGGAACAATTGTTAGTGGTTCACTAGTGCAGTTTAAAATCTTACATGCTGGTTTATGTGCCACTGGGTGGTGGAGTTCTGCTATGGGAGGACAGGCCTCAGCACATTCTACTGGTAGGACAGATGCAGATGGATGACAAATGAAACACCAACAAAGTGTCACAGTAAAGTTTTGACAACCCCTGAACTTCAGCCCTCCTAGGCATGACTTCTCTTCTTCAAGTTTCTGAAGTCAGAAGGATAACAACGTGCTGGACAGCCGATCAGAGACTATACAAATCTCCTATAGGTGTAGACGCGTTATGAGAAAATGCGCCTGTGCGTAAAAGGCCCCAAACCCTTTTCATGCGTCTTTTTAAGGAGGTCTTGGATCTCCTTGTGGATGTTTTGCTTTGGTGTACTACTTTAATGTCTGGCACTGTAGAAAACAATGGTACAGTCTTTGGCTTGCTCAGGGTTTTGGTGGTTGGCTGTCACTGGGCCGCGGCCACCATGTGGTGGCGCTCCCGCTCCACTTTCCACCGACTGCCAAGTAAGCTGGCTAGCTCTTCCCTGCCGGCCATTGAAATTCCTGTGGCAGAGGTTCCTGGCGTGGCCGGCAGAGACGGATGGAAGACAGCTCTTGCAGGAAGAACCGCCGGAAAATCTAAGCAGAAGAGAGAGAGAGAAAGGCGCATATAGACACTCACACAGAGGCAGAGACCGTAGTGCCTCGGATAAAAGCGGCCATTACGACTGGGAAGCATCTGGGCGGCTCACCTCGGATCCATAGGACGCCGACATAGCCTGGGATAGGAAGCCCGAGTCCGGATACAGCTTCGCCTGCAGCTCCGGTGATTTGGAGACGTAAACAGACACGCTGCCCCCTTTACGGACAGTCATCTGGAGTGTGCAGGATAAACACCCTCCCTCACACACAGGAGGTACAAAAAGCAGCAGTCGCCGGGTGGGAACCGATATTCAAGGAGGGACTGGTCGGAGACAACACACCGAGCGACGCGACGCAGACAGCGATAATGGATAGATAGCGTTTAACCTTCATTCAAGTAGATATCGCACATTTAACGTCCTACATTCTCGTAAATACGCACCCACTTAAGTTTTTTGTTGTCATTTTTATTCCTGGAAGTATCCCAAAGGATTATCAAGCCCAGCTTGGAAGTAAGCGACCGGCGCTTTTGGTGTGCGCCAATGCATCTAACGCGCTAGTTTCAGCCAAGGCGGTGTTGAACTGGACGCCGAGAGGCAGTCAGAGCGGACCGGGTCACTGCGGTAGTCTGCAGGCCGACCCCTCTCTACTCGCAAGCCGGCAGCAGAGTCACCATGGCCGGGTTCGTTCCGGGTCTGCTGCCGACAACCCACTCCCAGGAAAAGGAGTTCGCCCAGGCCTACGAAGATGTGCTGGAGAGATATAAAGGTAGTGTTGTAAATTACAACACCGATTCTACAGTTAAATTTGACATATATTAGCTAACAATAATAAAAATAACCTTAAATCATGTCCAGATATCACGGGATGAGGTGACTTAACTTTCGGTTGCTATTAAGAAAAAGTCACAAGTTCCTCAGAATATTACAGGAATGTTTCTGTGCTTTTTTTGTCAGTGGTGAAAGGCACAGAGCGTGTCTGAAAGTGTAAGATGATCTTGGGCAGCCAGCCAGCCCAGCATGCCAGTTTCATAATCTGGATTGTTTCATTGTTGGTATCTTGGATAAACGAAGCAGGTCTTGACACATTTTGGCCCTCTGTATTGCACTGGGCAAATTGCATGTGCTGACTCCCTTGTAATCACTTGACACCCCAAAGGAAGCACTTTTATGAAGCACCCCCACCCCCACCCTGCCCTCTGGTGTCAGGGAATATTCCCCACATGGCCTCATGATTCGCCTTGTGTTTGTCCTGTAAATATCAAAGCTGCTCACCTGAAAGGTTGCTTTATCTCTGATGGGCTTTGAAAATGCTGTAAAATGACAAAACAGACTTGCTCAGCCTGAGTGGTGGGCTACCGCTGATCTGTGTGTGTGTGTGTGTGTGTGTCTGGTGGTGTTGTCCCCTGCAGCGGTGGTGTTACCACCAGCACTGAGACTTGCTTTTGTATATTCATAGTGACAGGGGTGCTTTAAAAATGAATGTGTCTACTGAAATGGGCTATGGTAGGGAGGGATGGGGTGGTGGAGAGTGCCCCCTGTGTGTTTGTGTGCATGGGAGATGGTGGCTGTGTGGACGGCCAATAGACTCGGGTCACATCTGTGATGCTGGAGCTGATGAAAAGGAGGTGGTTTTGAATTATTGATTATTAGAATGAAACTAAACTCCTCAGGGTTTAGGATGAAGCCTGCATGTGTTGCTGGCAATTGTTTACATACGTGTGTGTGTGTGTGTGTGTGACAGGTGGAGAAAGACAACCTGCGATAAGAGGTCATTCATGTTCTTTATTCCTAAAACATCAAGTATCAGTACAACTGATCTTAAGAGGAATAATGGCTTTGTAAGATGGTCTCAGTGACGGTTTGTAGCATCTTCGCTATGAAAACCTGCTCTTGTAATTTGCAGGCCATGGAATCAGCTTTCTTTTGAATCAAAGTGATAACATGTGGCTGTGAATAGTATCGGCCACAGCGGAGCCAAAATATGCAGATGTATTCAGGGTATCTTCTGTACAACACCCAAGTCTTTCTGGCCCTAATATTCGTTGCTTTGGCTGCAGCCAGAGGTTCAATTGGGTCACAATGAGGTAGCATATTAAGATTCCAATGCTTTTCTTTGACGTTGTTTGATGTAAAAATTGCACTCACAAACTCAAGCTGGTGAAAACAGATGCTTAATAGTTTAATGTTAAAATACAAAGGTGTTAGGAGCTCTGTTAAGTCTCCCCTGCTCCGTTTCTCTGACACAGACACTGGAGTGCTGTAAATTCAGAATGGCTTTACTTCGGTCCATTTCTCTTTCTGCAGCAAAAGATCCCTCGACATTAAAGTGCCATTTGTCAGTCACGGTTCAGTTCTGTCCGTGAGCCCAGTTGCTTTACTTTGATAAATAAAAAAAGGCCTTAGAGGTGGTGCTTCCCTTGACATAAGGGTACATAAGCTCGTTGATTTAAGCAGAGCTGGACTATTAGAGATGTCAACACATAGTGGACTGAAGGTCCTAGACTGATCATAGGTCAGTATGCTCCTGCTGTGGCAGTGCTGATAACTGCATACCTGCTGCTGGGCCTGTATTTGTCAGGTGCAGTCATACATAGGAAACAGTTTTGGAAAACTTTGCACAGCTAGACTCTGACCCCATGCTGTTTGATTAGTACATGAGGTGACAGGACCTCACTGGTTCTACTCTCTGTATATCCAGAAACTCTAGTCTACAATCTATGTATAGTCTTGTACCTAAAGTTGTTTATGCAGTAGTTTGTCATGAGCCAAGCTGCAGTGAATTAGTTTACCTTGTTTAAACTTTTGTGGCTCCTCAAGTCTCCAGTGTGAGATACCACACTGTAATTGAAATTAAAATAAGTAGAAAAATATCAACTTTTTGTGAATGTGTTTGTGCAAAGCTGTATCTTGAGAGATGATTATCCAAGGTGGTTAACTGATCTCTTCATTATCTGTCAGTTGGTTAACTCCTTTAACTGATTCTGCCTACGATATTCTGCAGATAGAGGAATGGGACAGGGCTTTGTCTGTAAGTACGTGTCCTTTTGTTGAAATTCCTTCGTCAAGTTCCTGCGTTGTCCTAGCTTAGGACCTCTGCTCCCTCTGGTACAGTAAGACGTCCTGGCCTGGCAGACTGCACGTTTGGACGTGGACCTCTGTGTCCTGTTAGACATCAGTCACAGCTCGCTCTCGTTCGTCGGTGCTATAATGAGGCTGTAACCCTATAGGAGCTGCCCTGTCCCCTCTGGCCTCGCTCCACCACAGTAGGACTTGTGCTGCAGTATATCGCTGTCTAATCATGTTTTGCTCTTTGGAGCCTCATAGCGACAGGAGCACACGTTACCATCTTACATGACATCAGGTTTGCCCTTGTCATTCACTCATTTTGTCTACATCACACTTCCTTTTTCTCCCTGTCCCGCCTCTGGGAGTCTGAATTTCAGCCATTTTTTTATGCTGCAGTGAACATGACCTCATAAACCACTATCCTCTATATGTGTGTGTTTTCATTACTCTGTCAGCTGTGTGTGAGTCACTTGGAGCAGTTGTCAGGAAGAACAGACAGGGAAATGTGAACTTGGTGTTCTGCTTGCGGCATTGCTCGGCTGAAATCGGAGTGGGGGACATTTGATACAGCTTAAATCATTCATGTGGGTGGTGGGGTGTTTGTCTGTACTTCTGCTTGTGTGTATGTGGGCTCACGTGTGTAACTAAGTGCTGTGTAACAATGACAGGATGTCTAAAGCAGTAGTGACAGGGTCATATATGGAAAAACACTGAGGCTGGACAAAGAAAACAGTGGAGCAACAGTCACACAAACACATTTACTCGGCTCCATTATGGTTATGTAGCAACTGGCAAGAAACAGTAATTAGACAAGTATATTAACACTTAGAGAACAGCTTAAAAAGGTGCCATGTTTATTAAAACGCAGCATGTAAAACCTTAGTACTTGGAAATCTTGTCACAGCCAAATATAAGGCGGGAAGCTCGGAAGGAAACGGAACAATTGGACATTTAGAAAAACAAGATGGTCCGGAAACCCACAGTCAGAACTTTGCCCTCTGATGTAGCCACTAGAAAATGTTCTGAGGTGACTGTGTATATTTAGAAGACAACACGCACACCACCGGTCAAAAGCTTTAGACCACCTCAGTTCTTCCATTTGGTTTTAGTGTAATCCAGCAGCCCAACACACCTGTGTCATTGTTTCTACCACTGCAGTCAAACATAGCTGGGACAGATAGTGCTGTTGCAGAAGTTGTGTTGCACTTGTAAGCTGCTTTGCTTTCACTCTTCGTCTGGACACCGTGCTGCCAGTCCATCACGTGAAGCTGACCGTTCTGTTGTTTCCTTCTACACAGCCTGGAGGTGGTTTTGGCTCTTTATCCTGTTACAGGATGAAACTCTGGAAAGCTCTGACTTCCTTTGTTAATGACCTTTTTCCCCAAATACAGGTTTAGAGGGTGCAGAAACAGACTTGTCCACCACTGCCTTTGTACAGATAGATTTTGTTGTTGTAAAGTTGGGACACGTGTTGGAGTTCATTTACTGCTGCAGACAAGATGGAAGTTAATCTGTTGCTTGTACCATTCTAGGTTTAGTTACTGCACTTGGACAGCTTACTTGTTAGTAAAGACAGAAAAATGAGGGTGTGCTAAAACCTTTCACAGGTTGTGCAGTACAGTAATTTTGTCCTGTTTGTTTTTGCCTTTATTTTTAGTCTGGATAAACTCCATGCTTTGGGCAAACTGAGTCGTCTGTATCCAGTGCTGAGTGTATGTGTTGTGTCGTTAGCATTGTTCTCTCTGTATAACACCTCTAGCTCATCAGTCTAGTGGCAGCGCCGATCAGTCCTCCTGCTGCCCCCGTGACTGTGTGTCCGTGTGTGTTGACCTTATAAGCTGGTGGTGGTGAAGCAAAGAAAACACTCTGGCTTTGTCTGCCCACCAGGATTAATGTTTTACTGTGCTAGTTGAAAGTCACACATAGGGTCACACACACGTACTCTTCTAATATAAATCAGCACTGACATTCACACACACACACACACACACACCAGTAACACTGCTGACAGACACAGCTGAGCTATTAAAATAATGGTACTCTCACAAAATCTACAATTGGGCATCAGCTCAAGTAAAATAGCAGATTAGCATCCAAACAAGCTCAGAATCTGCTGCAAAGGACTGTGACTTTCATTAGAAGAACAGATTGTCTTTGTTAATTGTTTCATGTAGAAAACGCCGTCCAAGGTGACACATTCAAATGACTAACTTTGTCTGACTGGTTCTAGTCCAGCTTCCAAGATTATTCAATTCACAGGCAAATAAAATAGAGGAAAGTAGAAAATCTGTATGTTTACCAGTGAATGTGTGTTCCTTTTGCTTGAAAAGTGATCAAGTCTGTTATTTGCTGATTATTTTTCTGTCTGATTTATTGATTGATCAGCAGTGTGCCTGGTGTTACCTTTCTAATATCACAATTTCACAGTATAGCAAATTTTTTGTCAGCTCAGTTTTTGCTCAAAGTTCTGTTGTTAAAACGGTTAAAACTCTTACACAAATAAATGTTAAACAAAGCCTTAATGTAGTGCTTCCAGGTCTTGTAATGTGTTTATGTGTCAATCCCCTACACGGACACGCGCACACTGAGGCCAGTGACCTAGAAAGAGACACAGGAAGTTGACCGAGCATCAGAAAGTGTTTGCTGACATCTCATATTTTCAAGGGCTACAGGAAGTGGCAGGCCTGCTCCTCCTGTCCTTCCAGCTCTGTGTTTGTACCTGCCTCTGATTCACCACACGCCGTGGACATACAAAGGGCACCTGTGCTCCTCCTGAGCCTTATATCGGTTTATCTGTCGCTGCTTTGAATGTGCCATCTTTAGCTTAGCCTGTCTGTCTTTGTGCCTCTGCCTGTGAGAAGTCCTGCTTCTGGACTAATGTGACCTCAAAACCCAGAGATTAGGTGGCGGGCGAAGTGTGCAAGATGATTCTTTACTTCACAACTGGTTATTGCACAAGTGACACCGGAGGAGATAAAGGGAAAGTTAGTGAAGAGGGAGAGGATGAAGAGATGGAGGAGGAGCTAAAAATATAGCGATGGAGTAGTCTCAGGAGAGGAAGTGGGCTGGGGAGTAGAAGGAGACAGACCGTAGAATAGAAGTTAACCGAATGTCAGAGAAATGTAAAAGATGTTACCACAGCGTGCAGGAGATGAAGGCGGGTGTCAGGAGAGGACAGAGACAGTTGGTCGGACCCAGAGTTGGATCATTGCATCTGGATTCTTTCACATGGCCTAGTTCTTCCCTTCCTACTTTCCTTGCTCCTGCTCTGCCCCTAAGAACACCGCCTCCCCTCTCCTCCCAGATCTCTCCTCTCTCATTTCTCTCACACACCCAGCACTGTCTCTCTCTCTCTCTCAGGTCACACCCTGGTCAAACCTTTGTCAGTATTTGTCATCTACAGTCACATAACTGCAGAGTGGCTCCACGGTTGCTGCTTCAAAGAGAAAGGTCTTAAATTGCTAACCCCTGAGTTGTATTCAGTTTTTCATTTCCATAGTAATGATGCCACTGTTGCTGTTTCATTTGCCCATCTCTCTTTGTTCCCTGTCATGACTCTCTTTTCCTTCTCTCTATTGATTGATTTTTTTTTTTTATTTTTTTTTTTGCCTTCACCCTCCTCCTCACATTCTGACTTGTTCATATCATTATCTCCTGGTTCTTTCACTCTGCCTCCTCCCACTCCTCTCCCTGCTTTCTCAGCTTTCCCGCACTGCTTCCTGTTTAGTCACATTCTCCAGCAGCACCTGACTGTGTCGGCAGGAAAACCAAACGCTGTCAGAGCTGCGGCAGGGGAAATCAGATGCTGACCGAGCTAGAAAGCCTGCACTGAGAGGGAAAGAAGGGGGGAAACCTTCGGGGAAATCAGATGCTCCAGAGCTCGAGGCTCTGCTGGGGAACGCACTGAAAACTGGCATCAGAGAAATAGGAAAACCCACAAAGCAGAAATAACGAGACACATACTACAGTTGAGATACGTTGAACATTGAAAGATGTAAATTAGGTTGAGAATATTAAATTCAGCACCAGAAACATCTGGAACAGTCAGATCATTAGCAGAAACAACATGATGTACAGGACAAAGTTTTGGTTTAAGTTACCAAAATCACAAATGCAGAGAAATGTTTAATGCTCACTGTAATAGTATCAGACACGTCCACAGAATGTAGAGATACAGCTGCTGTATGTGTAACAGCTGAAAGGACAAATACTACAGTGTCAAAACAAGATCCCTGTGTATTCTCCGCATTAAATCTGCCACTGTGATGCCCAGTTTACTGCAGTTCTCCACTCTTTAGCCCTCAGAGTTCTTACGTAACCCGCACCCAGCTGATTTTTAGTAAAATAATCAATGAGCTTCATTGTGTGCGTGTCAGAGAAAATCGAGGTGAATGGCCTAGCAGGCCGCAGACAGTGAGTGTGAAGTATTTGCTGCAGTTTGTAAATGTGTGTGTTTGTGTGTGCAGTAACAGTGCCCCCCTCTTCTCTCTGCAGTGCACAGGACCTGTATTCATGACAGACTGTAACAGTGAATGCTGTGTTGCTGACTCACATCTTTTAAACTTTTCCCCCCAGTGTTACTCGGCGGTTGTGTTGCTCTTGGAGTCTGAACTGACACAGCAGAGAGGTGTTTGCTCCGTCTCTGTCGGCACTTAAAATCTCTGGCTGTGTCTCTGTGTGCATTCATTTGAAATAATAAAAAATGAGGTCAGGAATATCAGTAGATAGTGACATGCATGATATCATTGTGCTTGTGTTTGCGCACTCTGCCGAATCTTTGGAGTTCTGCCTTGGTTTGACTTAATAACAAGGCTCCAGAAAGGAAACAGATTTACAAAGATATGCTGTGCCTGTAAACTGCACGGTATATCTTCTTTCAGTTGTCTGAAAACAGAAGATGGCGATGCTGCAGACGATAGGTCAGCAGGGCAGGTTCCGAGTTTGTCGTCAAAGCTTTCCAGCGTTGTTGTGGTGATGCAAAGCTGCTGCTGACCGCACCCTTACTGGTCATGTGCTGAACTGCATATCGTGGATGTGCCGTGTTAACACATGCACGATGATGGAATACAGGATATGTGAGGCAGCCACGATGCACATGTCACTGTACCGTTAAAGGCAGGTTTACTAATGACTTGTACTTAGCAGTAATGTTATGATGGTTTCATTGTGGGTGAAGAACTTTAAATAACTACCTGTGATGCTACACATCACCAATGTCTTCAAACTGAGATGGGTTATTAACGTATTCTTGTTGAATGGAGTTGCCATCTCTCTGACTATCTGCTCTGTGTGTGTGTGTGTCTGTAAGGCTGTAAGTTACTGTGGGGTGTGTAAAATGCAATAGAGCTGTCAAGATCAAGTGAGACGGGGAGAGAGATGGAGAGAAATGCTTAATGAATTAATCATGATGCTGTTCTAAAATCAACAGAAGACAGTGGTGAGTGTACAACGAGCATTGATTGCGCACTGTGCTGCAATGGGGTGAACGCACACACACACATGCACAGCTCTGTACACTGAAGGGAGTCGTATATCTAAAGGGGATTCTGAATCCTCTCTCTCCTGTAATCGTTTGCTTTCTCTCCCATTTTTATTTGCCCACCCCACTGTGAGAAATAGTTTTTGACCTTTAGAGAACATGAAGGTTCCAGGTCCGTGACTGGCGGCTGACCGGGGCTTTTCTCTGCATGTGTGGGTTTCCTCCGGGTGTATCCTGCCTCTCAGCAAAGACGTGGATGTTGTTTTGAAGAGGACAGGCATGCTTTTTTTTTTTAACCTAATAACTGTGTGACCTGTCAGTCCCATCCGAGTGGATGTGTGTTCTGTACTTAATTCCCGTGACATGAAAGGATTTGCTGAGTAGCCGCCAGCGTCGACCCCGGCCTGTGACTGTGCGAGAGGCAGGGTGACTGTTAATGTGCTCCAGTTCCTGCAGCCGGTGACTCTCAGCTGACTGCGCCCTCGCTGTGGGACCCTGGGTCTCACACTGAAGATGGGCAGGTACACAGACATGGCTTGGTGGTTGGACACACAAAGGAAACAGACATTTCACAGCACAGGAAAGCAGAAAGAATTGTTACAAAGAATTACATTTACTGTTACACTCT
>NW_018128086.1:831242-834001 GCF_001952655.1 Monopterus albus | reverse complement strand
CTTTTTTTCTTGTGAGTAGCTGGACGGCATTTTCTCTTGAGGCCTCAAAGTAGGCCAAACGCTGGTTGACCAGATCATAGCTCTTGATCAGTGGCAACCAGACTTGGGTCCAGTTTAAGGAGTCCTAGAGCCTGGGAACCACTAGACTGGGCGAATTTGAAGTAGACGGAGTTGAATGGCAGAAAATCACTCAACAGTAATTTGATAGTAAGTTGATTGTAGTTATTTATCAAGCAAAAATGCTGCACGTTTGCTGGCTTCTGCTTTTGTGAAAATTGACTGGAGAAAACAAAAACCTAGACACATCTTTGAGCGTCAGGCAACTTTTGACGGACATTTTATTTTGCTATATTTTGACATAGACTATAATAATTGAAAAAACAGTCCATAGAGCAATTCCTAATGAAAATAGTTTGTGTGAATTAAGACCATTTCCTCTACTCTGCCCTGACCACAGTCCACGCTGCGTACTTCTGTGTGTGTGTTTGTGTGAGAGGATTTGCCATTCATATCAGGCTGTGAGGGTAATCTGGTCCATCCTGGTGGGGCGTCATGCAGACAGCCCCCCTCCCCCAAGTTCTAATCTCATTCATCGACTCGACTAACGCCATGTCGAGGACACCCCTGTCACAGTGGACTGGAATGCTCCCCTCACATCTCTGTGGTGTCAGGGCTGTACCACTGCTGCTGCTGCAGGGGGTTTCATGAGATTCAGCATGGCACTGACATCACGGAGCCATAGGAAGTGGGTCTTTGATTGGGTTTCTCAGTGAATATAAAGCTAATTGGTAGGTATTTAACAGATGCCTTTAAGATAATGAGGAGTAAGTTTAGTCATATTACTAGGGTTGAATCTCCCTTCTTACTTGGTGTGGTATCATGCCATCACGGTGGTCAGGGCACCTGAACTGATGCTTTCTCACAATTGCTGCCCTTAGGTTGCGGTATTTTAATTGCAGTTCCTTTAGCACACAGCCCTGTAAGCTTTTTTTGTGTTCTACTTCTTTCTCTCCCACCTCTTCAGAGGTACTACTTCTTTCTCTCCCACCTCTTCAGAGAGCATGAGGGATGTTTTAGCTGGTGGATAACAACAAGGTGACAGGAAAGGGTCACAGTGATATTAGTGTTAACTGTAGGGCTAGGCAGTATATATAAAAATATAGCATGAGATTAACTGTACAGTATTTTTGTGTAAATGGTATACTGCTGTGCAAACAAACAGTGATCCAAAAGAAAAACTGAAGCCTGACCATTAAATACTAAACTACACCAAGACTGTAAACTCCTTGGATTGGTGTCTCATCTTTGGCTATGCCTTTTCTTTGTGTTCCAAATATTACTTATTTTACAACCAGCAAACACGCTGACGGTACCTCCTGAATCAAAGCAGCTTTACCTAATTGTTGCCATGTTCTCCTCCTATAACTTCTGGCTTTCCTTGTATTCTGTCCAGTAGTTTTGCTCGAGGTGGGAGAAGTAATTTGATGCCTTTCCACCCTTTGTTCCAACTTCTGACATAACCTGCAAATCACAAATGTTTGATTCAGTCTAACGTCTTGTAGCCGAACCATGTCCAAACAGAGGAAGCTCCTTTTTTGGGATCAGTTCCTGCTCAGATGCTTGCAACAGGCCAGCTCTGTTTGTAGGAACACATGAGATGTCACATCCCAGGGCTTATGCAAACACTTTGTCATATTAATACTGCAAGCTTACAGATACATGAGGAGTAATTATACCATTGTACCGTGGATAATATGACGAGGCACAGCTCTAGTTTCTCCCAAAGAGAAAACAAGTCTCTTTAATAGGGCTATTAATGAAAGTTATTAATGAGTTGCTCAAAATGGCCACACAGGCACTGAGGTCATCACTGCTGTGTTACACACTCGTTTCTAAACACTAACTGTCTGCAGCACCGTCTGTGTGGTCTAGTGAGCGTAAAGACTTCAGCATCATGGTTTTATCTGCCCTCCATGTAACTCCAATCATACCATTCTCATGAGACACTCCTCCCTCTTTTACTTTTCTCATTTGCTTTGTGCATTCATGCACTGCTGTTTCCAACATCGTAGACAGTGCACGAAGATGGTTTTTATTTTCATATATGTCATGTTTAATTACTGTTTTTGTTCCATCCACAGTTATCTTCATGTTAGCCTGTCAGTTCTTTGTTGCAGTCTCCATCTCACTGTTTTCATCCTCTTCTTTCTCGTTTTCTGCTCTGTCTTTACTAGGTCAGTGGTCGGAGCTGCTGTTAATCTCTTACAGCTCAGGTTACGTCTCTTAACATGCTTTGGTCCTAATTGAGAAAACTACCATCCTGCAGGCAAGGATGACACATGACACAGAAGAGGGTAATACGTTGGTGAATATGACTTTACATTCTAGCTGAAGGTAGTGTACCTGTGGGCTCTGGAGCTCGAGGAGCCACTTTCTGAGTGGAGCGCATCGTTGTGTCATGATTTCTGTTTGTTTTAGTGTCAGCATACGTCTGTACACACTCACATACCACACACATGCCTGAGAGTTTGTGAGTGCTGGTCTGCAGTTTTGGAGAAAATCGCTGTGTGTGTGTTTCAGTCAGCAGTGACACAGCAGAACAGGTTGAGAGCATTCCTGAAATAACAGACATGATGGAGGAGGAGAGAGGAAGTTGGGCCTGTTTTCCTCTACTGCTCAGAACACACAGCACACTTAGAATGTACCCTCACTTTTTCAGATTTTCATTACGTTACTGTGCACTTGAGGCATGTAGAGGT
>NW_018128086.1:731483-831199 GCF_001952655.1 Monopterus albus | reverse complement strand
GCAGGTCTACCCAGAGCTCTGGTTCTCATTTAGGCCTGATGTGTTACAGCAGCTACCACCCAGTCCTCTGCTCCGTGTCCGTCTGCTGGCTGAGGCCCAGGTTAGTGTTTCCTGATGAGCTGATGTGTGTCTCTGGACACGCAGTCCTCCCTTAACGTGGACACATTTGTCAAACTAATGAAACCAAATTGCATTTTAGATTATTCAATCCATGGCCATCTGTTTTTAATTTGTCCATCTCTCTCTATGGGGAGAATGAGACTAATCTGACAAGGATTTCATTTCATCAGTGCTTGTCTCAGTTCTTCATTTGACTCTGCACCGGTGATAGCCATGGCCGTAGGCTTAATGTTTTTAGGTTGCCCAACCGTCTGTCCCTTTGTCCGTTTGGCCAATTCATGTGAACATAATACCTCAGGAACACCTTGAGGGAATTTCTTCAAATATGGCACAGGTGTCCACGTGGGCTCAGTGACGAAGTGATTAGATTTTGGTGGTGAAAGTCAGTGACCTCACTTCTGTCCCATACCTGTGATTATGACTGGTTGGTGGAGGCAAATGATCGCGAAGCCGTAATTCTAGTTCATAATAATGTCGTAGCTTGGCTGTAGCTGACTGGAGTATCTCGGTCATCAGCTAGTTGGATCGCGAACACTACTGACTCTGCTTTTCCCTTCTGAAAGGGATCATAGGAGGAGCGAGTTTGTATTTGAAAGGAACGTGACTGAATCTGTTGCACTTGACTGAGCCATGACCCTATGGCAAAGTGAGTACTACTTATAAATGAGTGCTACTTGTGTTTTCATTTCTAAAACTGAGTATTAAATTCATATTTTCCTATTATTTTTAGCATACCATTTACAGGTTATGCTGGTATTACACCTGTTGCACCACACTCAGGAGTTCTGGCACATGCTGTGTGTGCGCCAACCTCGAACAAGCCTATAATGAACGTTTCTCATGGTGTATAGTAACTACTTTCGGTTTCTCTACTTATTTCAGCCACAGCATACTGTATGTAAAGTATCTGGCTGATTTAAATTGATCCTTGTAAAACAGATGACAGGGTGAGCTGGATCATATGTCAGGATGCAAAGAGTTTCGCTATCAGGTGTCCCTTCTCTTGGCTGTGACTGATTAATTTTGTATGTTGCTCACAAAAGACAAAGGGAGATGTAGTGTTGTGAGACATCAGGATGAGACCAGCTCTGGAGACCGAGACAAGGATGATGTGGTGATTACGTACTGTCCCGATCATGACTGAAAATAGTGCCGTGTCTCTGACCGGACATCACATTATCACACAGCGCATCTCCTCAGTTGTCACGTGACGGTGTACATGGTAACCACACCTCATGTCATGAATTTTCAGAATTAAATTTGATTTAGTATCAGTTTTTTTTTTTTTTTGGTACCGGTTCCTTTGTGTCAGTATGTAAATGTCAGGACATTTAGTCTGAAGCTGTCTGCTTGTCAGAAGCCAGGTGGCAGCAGCCTGTGCCCCCTGTTTCCTGAGAGTGTGGGTATCTTTAAATAAAGTTATGAATATTGAATTAGTGTGGCTGTTAGTAGAAGCTGTCTTTTTTTTTTTTGTGGGAGTCTGCACATCTTGTGGTTTGATAAAATCAGGCCACTCATGTTTGAGCATGTAATAATGTTTATTCAGCCACAGATGTGGCATCAGATAGTTAAAGGCATTGCGTGACATTTTCGGTGCCGACGGTTTCGGTTTCAGTAAGAGTCAAATGCCCAGTTGTAATTGGTGTCTGTGTTTTTCCCCTGGGGCTGTGTAGCTGACAGGCTGCATTACAAAACCTTGTAACCACTGTTACAAATTGACACATTAAAACAATTAGCAAATTAAATTGTTGTATATCATGGTAACCTCTAAACATTAAGGAGCACTACAGAAGTGAAAACGGCAACAGCGTGTGAGGTCCGTGTGTGTTTGCCAGAATGTGTGTAAATATCTTGGAAGCTTCAGATGGAAGTTTGAAGGGTTTAGAATGGAGCTAAAGGCAGAGTGACTGGTAGGGGCTAGAGGATCCCACACCCGCTACCTGCAGCAGAAGTCAGACAAACCTCTTTATGTGTCCAGCCTCTGCCGTATAGAAATTCTGCTGCTCACCTGCCTACCTCGTGTCTGTCCACTGTGAGCAGCCTGATGATCTGATGTCATGTTAAATGCTTCCACACCTTCTTCAAATTTACTTTTCAGGCACCCAACCCTATTGTCATTACAGCAGGTAACTGCTTGTCTTAGTCATGGACAAAGGAATGGGACATACACCAAGCTTCTTAAGAGGAGAACACCCTGACCAACTAGTCCCATCCTGCCTTGGATTTTTAGGTTTGGTTCGGTTCGACTGGGTTAGAGGAAAGGAACTGTTCAGCCAGTACACTAAACCAGCAGGTCCTGAAGCATCCTGCCTCGTGGATGACGACATTAGTGACTTTACATGAGCGGCTTTTGCTGTGTGAGAAAATGCCCATGTTGTCTGTGAATGTTAGTGTGTGCTGGCCTTATCAATAGTCCCCATAGCTCTGGTTGGACCAGAAATCCTTAATTATCAGGGTTAAATGACATTTAAAGTAGTTTTAATAGAAATGAAAGAAGTCCTATTAATGATCACTATACTGCCCTGCTGCCTCAGGCCCTGGTGACACACGTTTGAGTTTGTCCTGCACTAATCTGAGGTGGAAGTGCCGTCCTGGGGAGGAGTGAGCTATAATCTGTCTTTTTAGGAAGCATGGCTTTGGGCATCAGATAAGTCAGCCATCAGTGGCAGACGACACCTGACCTCCGACCCCTGTTTGTATAAGATGGTAATGGGGGTTGCATGTGTGTGTCTGTGCAGTGCGGTCCTCCTGGCAAGTGTGTGCGACTGTGTTTGATGTGTGAAGTGATGTGATGATCTCCATCTGCCTGAAGCCTAACCTGCAGTGCACTTTCACAAGGAGCAGCTGACAGTTTTCTGAGCTGTCACAGAGTCTCTCTTTCTCATTTTATATTTTCTCTATCTGTCTCTCTCTGCTTTTTGGCTTCTCTTTCACTCACTCCTTCCTTTTGACTGATTAAACGACACTTACTCTGAACCTCCTCTCCACTGTTTTCCCAGTGCATCTCACTCTGTGGCCGGCTTCTCTCTGCCATTATGACCTACTGACTTTTTATAGCTCCCCCTTATTGGAAATGTATATAGGAAATATTGTCGAGTAGTTTGAGAGTGTCTAATTGCACAATAAATCTCCACATCATCTTATATGTTTAATTTGACTGGAGCTTTGAAATCTGAGCAGAAATGTCAATGTATTATCTAATGATTTACAGCTCTGGGTAAAAGGTGTGTTTTAATGCAGATCTGCTCACTACCTCAGCTAACAAGCTTCTGGTGGAGCTGTTTTGAGGCTGACCATGTGAGATTCCTGCGACAACAGTCTTAAAACAAAACTGAGTTCAGTTCCTGTCTTTTAGATTCAGAGCTTTATTGGACAAGTATGTTTAGACACGCAAGGGACTTGACTCTGGTCCAGTCCTGGATTATTTCCCTTTAGGATGTCCTCAACGTTGGCTTCTTCATATGGGCTCAGTGGCTGCAGTGTGCAGCTCTGTGTCGTGTGCCCAGTGCTGCAGCTGTAGTGACCAGAAGCTACAGTACATTATACCAGTAACGCTGATCTACACCCAGTTTACATGTTCTATTGTTTTAAAGGTCGCTGCTTTGGGATTTATTCTGAGAGAAATACGCACATGGTCTATTTTTGTCAACCGAAAAAGAAAAGAGTGTTTGTTTCTCAATAGGGCCGGCCCTTCCTTTCCCCTGCCTGCTACACCGCAGGCCTGGGGAGACTTCAGGTGCATTATGGGATGGAGAGAAGCTGTTGTGCAGTAAATGTAAAGAGCAGTAAATGTGTCAGCAATGACAGAGATGTCCTCTAAGTGTATCTGCCCTGACAGAAGTAGAAAATATTTGATTGTTATAGAATTTGTTGATATAAAGTGCAGAGCCTTGTCATGACTGTTGGTGAGTACAAGCCATGAAATAGTGGCTAATGCGCTGCCTTTATATTCATTCATCTTCTATACCGCTCAGTCCCAAATGGGGCTGTGTGGGGGGGGCTGCACCCAATATGACATAGGATGTTAAAACTATACGGTTATTACTGTGACACGTGCACATCACAGGCCCTTTACATATGCCTACCAGAAACACTTTTTTTAATCAGCTGTAGTCTGTTATAGCTGATGGAGCTCTGGTTTCTGGCCTGCTGGGAGGTCAGAGGTCCTACCCAGCTGCAGAGCGGCTGGCAGAGATTCGGCGTCGTGCTCAGGGGCATTGCAGCAAGAATGTTCTCCCAGTTCGCCCTGGTCTCACACCCACATGCTTGCATACATGCAGTATAATCGTAGTGCTGTCTAGAGGCCTTCATTTAGCCTGTGTTTGGTTTTGGCTTTTTTTCCTCTAAAGGTATTTCCCTAGCTCATCTAATCTCTAAATATAAACATGAACAGCAGTAGCTCACATTCCACATGTTGACTGTAGTAGAATATTTGCTGCATCTTTTCCCTGCTGACATTGAAGCTCTCTGCCTCCAGCTCTCAGGGATTAACTAAGCACACCAGCTCAGGGCTTTGCTGTTGCACAGTTCCCCTGTGGCTCCTCCAGAGATCTTGTTCTGCAGGTCAGAACCTCTCTTCGTCTCTGGGGCTCCATGGTTGCGGCTGCCAGCAGTGCTGCAGTGTTGTCTTCCTGTCTTGTGCTGTGAAGAGCTGAAACTAGTCTGCATTCTGGCTCTGGTGTTGGCTCCAGTGCTCTGGCTCTGCTGGCTTCCTCTGAGTGCTCTGGAGTGGGTGGGTGTGAGCCGAACTAGATCACAGCCTCGCATCAGGCAATTTCCCTTCACTTTGTTCACATAAATAGGGAAGGAGAAGCTGGGCAAAAGAGAGAGAAAGAGGGAGGAGGGGAGGTGAGAGCAACAAAGGCCAAGAGACAGGAACAGAGGGAAGAGGAGGAGGGCACAGAGTGGTGGTGTTTGTCCCAGGCAAATGAATGAAATCTTTATTTCTGACTCAGAGGAGACAAGGCTGCTCTCACATATCTTCTTCTCACATCGGTTTTGCATCGTTTGCATCTGAAAATATTGCAAATACTAAATAACACAATACATCAAATTGGACTTTAAGTGGAAGAGATTTAGTGTAAATTAGTTTGTTTAAAACAAGATGTTTGTCTGACAAAATAAGCATCACATGAGGAAGTAATTATTGTTTTTACAGAAGTGGCTGTGTGTAGTGAATGATTGAGGTGATGAGAATCCTGTCTTTCTCATAGAAATGATATGAGCAACCCACTCAAATACATGGACATCCACCTTTTTGTGTCCATTCTCTTTCCTCTCAAACTGGCTGAAAGAGAAAGTCTGACAGAACAGTGCATTTATGTGCAGGCCTGAATAAGCCTGTCTGTTCAGTCCCATTTTCCATACAACTCTTGACACTGAATGCTGAATATACCCTCAGGGTCGACCACTAAATCCTCTCTCACCCTGTGGGAAACCCTCGAGCCTCACTTGATGCCTGAATGACTCTTGGCATTAAGCGTTTGCTCTAAAGTAAGAACAGGTTTGTTAGTATTACATAATGAACACTTAGCAGTGCCCGAACCTGGGAAAAGAACATTCCTGCAGTGGAGTGTGCACATAGGCCAAAGATCCCTAAAGGTCCATATAGAGTACGTACCTGCCTTTTCGGCTTTGGCCTCAGTGCTGAGGCCATGGAGCCATTTCTCCATTTCAGCCTGTGATGGATGCACGAGAGCTCATCAAGATAATTTCTGACTCACAGAATTTATCAACGTTAGTCTTCAGAAATACAGAAATGATCAATATTTTGCTGTGGCAACAATCACCAGATTTTTCGGGGGCTTCATGAATGTGACATCTGTGTAGGTAGAAGGAAAGCACCAAACCAACAGTCCAACAGTTCTGTACAGAGTATAAATAGAGGAGGGCAAACTCCTGACAGAGACATTCCACCTGATTTCTTTGCTTTCTTTCTGTTTGTGCAGAGCACTCTTTCTTTGTGTGATACATTTTATCACTTGTACAGCTAAGATCTGTGGCCAGGTTAAAAAGGTTGTGTTACTACAGGAATGCAGATGGGTGGTATGAGTGTAAACATTAATGTAGTGGGAGGTGTTGACAGAGAGACGAAGAAGTCCAGAGGAATGCAGCCAGGTCTGAAACGTTCTGTTTTTTTTAATTTATATATATATATATATATATATATATAGTATATACAGGGGAAAATGCTTGAGGAAGAAGTGGGAAACAAAAGGGGAACATGGAGGAGAGGGGTGCACTGAGAGGGGAGAGAAAGGGACTGTGGAGGAGGGAATGTACTGACTGATGTTTAGAGAAAGATGGAGGGGTGGAGTGGTGGTAGAGAAGAAGAGATCCACTGGGAGGGAAGAGAGAAGCGGGAAAGGCACAGGCAGTGAGTGTGAAGCTAACAAAGGCCTATTTTTGCACCATTGGCCTTTCAGCCATATGTAACACTCTCCTCCAGTGGTCGTTCTTATGTATTTGGCTGAAAACCATCTGTCAAGACTTGCTCATGGATTTGTCCGCCTTAGAGCTATGCTGATGCACTGGTTTGATTGATTATCATGCCATTTTTCACACTAGCATGTTTCTGCCTCACTTTGTGCTGGAATAAACAGCTGATTCAATATTTAGGGTTAACCTACACAGCGGAGTGTGGTGCTGTGACTTCCTCTCACTTTCTCCCAGGCCCTTGTTCCTTTTGCAGCCTGAATGCTCAAACTGAAGCTGCTGAACTGTACCTGGCACACTCCATATGTGAGCACTATTTCCTGTGTGCCACATACAGTATATTAATAGTGGCCTGTGCCTCTCTGAGCCTGTAAGTGCACATGACTCTTCCTCTGTGCTGTACAGTAAAGACATTACAGGGACAGAAGGATGTTGTAAATAAACTGACCTGTGAAAAAGTACAGCAGTTAAAGAGAGATGCTGAGTTTTAGTCTCTAGTGTGGGTCAAGCAGGGTCAAGCTACATTTCCCACAATGCAGCTCAGTAGTGTCGTTCACTGGGCTTTTCTTGCTTGGTAAATGACTCCGTGCTCCCAGTTTGTAATACACGTCCAGTCTCTTAATATAACATCATTAGGTTTATCTTTTCAGACCTGACAAAGCTCCATGGTCAAAAAGATGTCATGTGATGAGTGACTGGTTTTCATGTGTAAGATGAGGGGAACATGGTGGTGCAGTGGTTAGCACTGTCACCTCACAACAGGAAGGTTCAGGGCCTGAACCAGGCGGCCCATGGGGCCTTTCTATGAGGGGCTTGCATGTCTCCCTGTGCCTGTGTGGGGTTCCTCCTGGGACTCCAGCCTCCTCCCCACAGTTGGTGCCTGTAGGTGTGAACGGCTGCTTCTTCACTTTAGGGTTCGGTTGATTTGTAGTATTTTACTTTGAACTTGTGGTTGTATCATTCTTTGTCAATCATCTGAGAAAATATATCTGCATTTTTGAAATTACACTAGTTATTGTGACATGGATATTGATGATTGATTTATTTTAGACATAAGTCAGGTGATGTGGGAAAGAAATGCTTCCTTGTGCTTTCAAAACACAGCAGGCAGGGGATCTCAAGTGAGGTTTAAACAGGTGTGTGCTGAGCCAGAATTCTTCCTCATGCATGGATACAAGCCACCAGAACAACTGACCTCAGCCATCCCGAGAACGTCCTCGGCAGCACTGAGTGATGGCCAGTAGGATTTTCACGGGCGGAAGATGCGACGACTGAAGAGGGAGTGGGGTAATTGTGACATGTTTGTCATACGTTTCCCAGCTGTTGCAGTGTCTTGTAGCCCACCTGTCTCTGCTGACACACCCAGTCTGCCTGCTGTATGAACCCTGCTCCTACCCACTCCTCTCAAACCACTACAAGGATGAAAAACGCAGCCTGTTAAAACCAGAAGCTCCTTACCCCACAGAAGAGGGTTCTACCCACTTTAGTCGAGACAGTTACAGTTCAGTGACGTATATCAGGAAGTGACAAATCGGGAATACAAGCAGTGAGCAAGTGTTCTGCTCGCTCACAGCTGAACTCAGCAGTGGAGTGTGAAGTTTCCTTTATTTAAATACTTCAGGGCCACCAGTATACAGTATGACAAGTGTAGCTTTTTAAGTAATGGGGTTGTCTTCTTCTTTTAATAGATGCACTGCTGAGCCCCCCACCCCCCCATCTTCCAGCTGTTTGTGGTCACAGGGTGTGTCGGGGGTGCAGCAGGGTGCAGTCCAATCGGTATTTGCATGTTGTGCATTATGACCGACTGTTGTCACATTACAGGGTGTGACCGGGGGTGGGAGTTCACCACTGTCTAAAAACGGGCCAATATTTTTCAGTATCTCGTAAATGTGTTTATTCGAATAACACCCTGCCCTGACTGTGTTCAGTTCAGTTTCCAGAATCAAGTTGATGGAATAACACATGATACAGATGGAGAGAGGAGCGAAAGAAAAATAAAATCAGCTGTTTGCGAGGATCTTTTGATTGATTGATAGATTCCTTTATCATCGTTACACAGAGTACAACCAAATTCACTTTATGCATTCACACATACTAAACATATAAATCATAATTCGGTTTGGCACTGTACTTGGAGCATTTTGTTTCCCATTGTTGTTTTCCTGGTGTTTGTATTTTGTCCTGAGTTCACTGTAAATGTAGCTGATGTGATAGCTTATTGGTAGATGACTACACACTCTGGTAAATACTTGTTCCTCGATCCTCACTCAGCCTGGAAGTCGTTCCTCTTATTCTTGCTCTGAAGAGCAAGGACGTTTCTGGAAGAGCCATGAGACCGTCCTCTTGCAGAGGTTGTTTATGGACTGATGCCCCTTTATCAGGAATCAGTTAGTGACTGGAGGAAAGGACGTCTCCTATCTGTACAGATGCGTCTCCTTGCTTCTTATGTGGGTGGGACTAATATACATGGAAAAGATGTAAGTGAGGGAAATGTGGATACAATTAAGGGAAGTGGGGTGTGCTTCATGATTCCTGGATTCAGATGCCATTGTCTCCTCCACCTTCCCTCCATTGCCTCCTTTCGCCCTGCTGTGTCCTCAGTTCCCAGTCTCTAATCCTCTTCCTCTCCTCTGGCTCTCCTCTTCCGACCTTCTTTCTCCCCAGCTGCTCACTTAGGCCTTTTAATGACTGGATATTAATTACACTCTAATGAAATGAGGAGCTCTCAGCTGGTCAGTAGCTGATGGTGCAGGCTCTGTACTCTTGTTGCAGAAATCCTCTTTAAACCAGGACAAGTTAATGGTTTCTCTGGACACAGAATAATGATTTTCAGGATAACCTGATCATGTTTTCAGCTCCTGGCCTGGTCTCTTAGTTCCTCTATATGAAGCCAGTTTATCCTGTCAGCTACTGTCAAACTGACCTTCCAGCTTGGTGGTGTTTGTTTTCCACCTGTCTGAAGAATAACAAGATATTTTATTCTGTTTCAGAACAACAACATGTGGAATGTTTCTTACCTTGTCATTAGTTTGAGTGTGTTTAACTTTTCCTTCCTGCTCCTGTTTTGATCATAACTGCATTTGATTTCAGACTCTTCCAAGTCTTCTATTAACTTCTGGTTCTGTATACAGTATTGAAACACTGTTGGCTCCATTTGGTTCATTTATTTAAAAGTGCTTTCTTCCTCCTCAACAGAGTGAATACTGGTGCCATCTCATTCCCTATAATGTAATGAGGTTTGGAATCCAGCAAGCAAATAATATGCTCTTTATTTTAGTGACATTTAAGCCTTAATGTTCTCTTAATGAAGTAATACTTCACTGATCTCATGCGTTGCCATATAATATTGTATGAGATCAGAGCTTCTTGTTGATACTCTTCACTGTCTTGGTTTTTTGTTTTAAGATGAATAAGTCGGGGATTTTCTCAGTTGCTTTAATTGAATTGGGATCTGTTTCTAGTGGTCGTCAGAGGAACGGCGTCTTTAGTTTTGGTTTTAGCTCGGAGTAGAAATGTGACATGTTTGCAGGGAGGACATACAGAGGATGTGCAGGATGAATAGTTTAGTCTGTGTGATCAAGTAGGAATTTGTGTATATTGTGCTAGTACTACTGTGTGTGTGTGTGTGTGTGTGGCTCCTCCAGCCATAGAGGAGAACATTTTGTTCTAAGTCAATATTTGTCTATAGGTGTGTGTCTCAGTTTGTTTCATCCTGTTCTTTAGGTCTTTCTTTGAATCTCCGTTTTCTCTCGATCTCATTCTCACGTCCTCGTTCAGCACCTCTCTCACTCCCTCCATCTTTCTGACAACAGTACTTTCTCTCCCTGTCATTGAGCTCCCTCCCACTCAGCCCACTCATTCATTCCCTCTCTCTGTCTCTCATACACATTATCAACTCCATTTCAACTTCTCGCCCACCTTCTCGTCTCTCCAGTGCCCGACTGCTATTTACACCTGCTTATGTGTTTGTGTGTCACTGGTTTTACTTTAAAACCGCCCACCTCTGCTCTGTGTCTGTCTGTACAGCTGCATCATACCACAGTATTATTAGTATAAATTAGCATATATCAAAGGTCTAGCATTACAACTGAGCATTCAGTTGTAGGAATAAAGCCAAACAGTTTCATTTCTTAGTAGTGTTTAATTGATACCTTGAAATGAAGTTTGAATATTACTGTATTTGAGTACTTTTTTTTATTTTCCTGACACACATTCCTTTTTCTTGTTTGCACATTATTTTTCTCTTTTGTTCTCAGTCTAGGTGCTAAATTTCTTGTTCTGTTAACCAAAGACTGAACAGATGTGGACCACCGTCATGTGGCTGTCTACCACTCTCCCTTCTGGTCTCCACTGTCAGCGTTAAACAGACAACAATGGTTATCAGCCAACCTGGGAAACAAGCTACAATACAAAGAAAGAATGGCCACATTTGTCTGCAGGCAGTTCAATACAGTCAGTCCTCAACATAGACAGCTGATTTATTTAGGAAAGTCAAGGCCATAGAAGCAAACTAAGAACAAATGTACTGCACTTTCACTATATCAAATCTGGAAGCAGCAGAAGATGATGTTTGTTTCTATGAAAGCGTGTCAGATAATTATTAAATGGAAGATGTGCTCTAGCCTGCAGCTGCTCCCGTGTCGTGGCTCATGTAATGGTTTTTTGGTGGACTTGTCAGGGCCTGTGGTGCACGGTGTCATGCTGGCAGCTCCAGGCTCTCCCTGTCATTCTGTGTGTTTTATGAAAGAGTCCCAAGGAGGTTAAGGAAATCTTGGTGTGTTTAAGATGCATTCAAACATATGGCTCAGGTAGTGGGTTTTTTAGTTTCATGGACATGTTGTAGAATGCGAATAATCAAAATTTTTAATTGCATCTTAAAAGGAAACTGGCTGTTAAACAGCTGTAGGCCAGGTGTGTTCAGTGCCTGAAAGTTAGGAAACAACCTGTAAATACAAAAAGGCTTAGAAAATTTTTTTTCTTGTTCTCTGCATCATTTGCTTTTTTCCTGTCTTTCCATTTCATTCAGAGTCCATCCATTACTCATCTATTGCACTTTCATTCCCTCTCTTCGTCACACTTCTGTCTGCTCTCCTGTTTCTCTTTAATGCTTTATTTGCTCCTTTAAGTAAGAAACATCACAGATGTGGAATTGAAACAAATTCCTCTCTGCATCATTTGCTTTTTTCCTGTCTTTCCATTTCATTCAGAGTCCATCCATTACTCATCTATTGCACTTTCATTCCCTCTCTTCGTCACACTTCTGTCTGCTCTCCTGTTTCTCTTTAATGCTTTATTTGCTCCTTCAAGTAAGAAACATCACAAATGTGGAATCGAAACAAATTCCTTATTTGTATTTATTTATTTTTACTTGTTTGGTAGAGATAGAGTACTACATGCTCATGTCCCCTTGGTAATTGTCTCCATTCCTGTTCTGGTCACTTTATGCTCGTTCCCCTTGTGAAATGTGTGGGATCAAAAATCTGTTACACAACCAAGAACTGGTGTGTTGTGCTGTGACAGAACCTTTTAGCGTATCCCACTGTGCCACACTAACAGCTTCTCTCATCACATTGCTCCATAACCACCTCATTGTTCAAATCTTAGAGCAGCAGACAGTCATGAGATATTATGGAGGCTGTCAGTCACAGAAGTGAGTACAACAGGCAATGTGAAAATAATCTGAGGTTAACTAGAAGTGAGTGCCCTTTGTTTTGATCAGAAATGTTATGCATGGTAAAACAAAGGCTGAGAATTGCTTCCATCTAGTGTCTGCTATGATATGACAAATCAGGTGATGCAGCTTGGAAGCAGACCAGGTGGAAAACGCACACAGCGAGGAGTCATGTACACACACAGGCTCAGACACGACTGGACGAGAGGTTCCTCTCTAAATTGCCCTCAAAAGATCGGAGGAGGTTAAGAGGGCTGCAGGGCGCTTCTGTGTGTGTGCTGATTGATGTGTCTATTCAGTACAGATGTATACTGTGTGTGTGTGTGTGGGTCTGCTCTGCATTTGGGTGAGTCATGTTTGCTCCACCTTGCCTTTCTGCTGCCACTGAGTAACACAGATTTCACTTAAGCAACAGTGTCAGCGAGCTTCTTTATTAAAAGACATTAGGTTTGAGTCATAGCCCATTAGGTTGTACTGTTTAGTTTAATCCTGTTCTACTTTTATTCTGTTTTAGTTTCCTAAATGGTATGGCATTCAATACTAGGTGAGAGAGCAACGGTATTTCCATTTTCTGTATGTCCTGCACACATAGTGAATTGGCAATAAAAATCTTTGATCTCTGATCTTGTTCTTGAGAAGGAGATTATCCTGCACATCCCCTGATTTAGATGTGCATTATATTCAAAGGTGTTCCTAATATTCTGACCCTCTCATGTATGTAGCCGGGGAGGACGAAACCTCTGAATGTAGTCCGGTACAACACCACTTTTAATTATGACCTCAATAATAAATACAACTGAAACATTCTGAACTTCATAAGCACTTAAGGCACAAGTGTTGCATTGAATTGCACACAGTTGTACAGGTGTAGCTCATAAAGTGGCTGGTTGAGTGTATGTTCTTTCTTGCATTTCCGCTCTAGCTGAGCATCTATAGAAACCAGCGTTGTTTTCCTGTCTTCCAACCTTTCTTTAACTGCTCTCTTTAGAAAATGGTGCTCTCCTCGTGTTCTGACTGAGCTGTTCTCTGTTTGTCATTCTGAGAGTTTCAGTCTGTCTCTCTCGCGTGACAGCGAGCCCACCCGTTTACTTCCCCGTGGCTTCCCCAGATGAATACTTCTTTGTTTTAGATGCATGTTTCTGAACACTCCCAAGTTGTTTCACCTCTGAACACCATCCACTCATCCATCTGACTTCCTTTTCTTTCTTCCTCCCTGCCTCCTCTTCTCTTACATTGAGCAGCTTGTCAGATGTGGCCTTTTTCATTAGCGAAGACCATATTTAACTTGAGCTTAGACTTCACTTCCCCCAGAGAAAGAGCTTGTGTCACTGTGAAGGCCATCAACCTGTGTGATGTCTGGCTCTCTGTGCCTGTTTCTCTTGATGTAGAGCAAAATGCACAGACTCAGAGTGCCATAGTGTTTTTGCTGCCATGTGTATGGGCACAGTTGAAGATGCGTCTGGTGGAGTCGTGTGCCGTCAGTGTCATTAAACTAATAAAACGTACTGAATCACAGACTGAAAAAGCATCTTTCTGGAGTCACGGTACTCTTTGTTCACCCTTTTCAGCCTGTTAATAACTTGGTCTGGAGTTCTGCTAAAGTTGGCCTTTGCCAACTCTTCAGATAGTTGTGCATAAAGCTTACTCTTCCTCACAGAGTCTTCATGCTTCTGTTGGAATTGAGCTGATGTCCATATCGATAATAAAATCCGACTGCTGTGTCTTCCACTCAGTGTCGTTCTCTTGCTGTCACTGGTGTTGTACACGCCTGCTCATGATGCCAATGTTGTTGTGATTCCAGTTTGAATCCGGCAGGCATCTGGTTCTCAGAGTGAACCAAAATTCTCGGTTGTGCACCAGCTATTTTTTTGGTTGAAATGCTCAGAGCTTGGTCCACGAATGGGAACTGGTTCTCTGGCTTTGCTAGGAACAGGTGGCAAAGCATCATCATTAACAGTCACACCACCACTGCCTCTGGTCCGGTGTGCCTGCAAGAGGGAAAGTGCGGGAGAATCAGTGTTTTCTGTGTGTGTCCGGGGTTCCCTTTGATGCACTGGGCTGCTGCTGACAGGGTCGTGTGAAAGAGGAGACTTCCAGGGGAGCGTTCAGGGTCGCTGAGCAGTTTTGTCAGGATTTCTCAACTTTAAACAGTTGGTTAATAGAGCGTGTTGGCTTTCAACTCCACCGCTTCTTTGTCTGTGCTGTGTGCATGGAAGATGTTTTCAGGTTGGGGACCAGCTTTTGCATAAATGTAGTGCTTATAGAAACAGTTTTCATATCTGTGTGAAAGAGCCGCTGGTGTCATTTGATGGGAAATCAAACAGTGCTTGCTTTTTATCTGTGTGCGCATGCATGTGTTTCCGCTCAAAAATGGTGTGTGGAGACAAAATAATGGCAACACATCGGTAGTTGTTGCCCTTTGAACTTTGACAAATACACAAGATGTAACAGATGGATAAAACTGAAATCTGAGAGGTTCAGTTCAAGGAGGTCGACTTTTGCTACACAACACTTTGGTTTGTGTTAGAGCTGCATTTATAGAGCATTTCAACTGTACTTTATTCACCTTATTTAATGAATGGCACCAAAGTGTGGAGCTCACAGTTCCATGGAAAAGTCAAATTTAAATAAATGCAAATGTAAGCAAACATTTTATACAACTTAAACCTAATGTAACATGAAAAGCATAAACAGGAGGAGTCAATAGTTAAACACCATGCAGCTGTTTCTCCATCATCCATTATCATCCACTTACAACAGGGTCGGGTTGCGGTGACAGTAGGTTCAGTACGGCAGTCCGCACATTCCTCTCCCCGGCGACATGTTCCAGCTCCGGCCACCCTATGAAGGAAACTCATTTCAATTTGTATTCACGATCTTATTCTTTTGGTCACTACCCTCAGCTCATGAGGGTTGGAGTGTAGACTGGCTTGTAAATTGAGAGCTTTGCCTTTCAGCTCAGCTCCTTCTTCACCACAACGGTCTGGTACAACATCTGCATTACTGCTGATGCTGCCCCTATTCGCCTGTCACTCTCATGCTCGATTTTACCCCAACTCATGAACAAGACCCTGAGATACCTTTTTTACTTGGGGTAGCAAACCACTCCCAACCCGGAGGGTGAAGTCCACCGTTCTCCGACAGAGCACCATCTTAAACCTTTAACTGAATTCTAACTGAAGTAGTAAAACGGTATGTTACAGTATTCTTGTATTAGTTGATTCCCTGTTGTTCAGGTTGTGTTAGCCTAGTTTTAGTCACTGTACCTTGTGTATTTGTTGAATGCCCCTCAGACTGTGATCCTCTCTTTGTTTTGTGGCCACTGTAGCCTGGGATGAACTCGGTGGTCAGTTTACTTTCCAGATCCTTTCATTATCATTAGACTCCTGTGGATCGAGACAGTCAGTGCTTTTCTTTTCTGTTTTCCACTTACAGTTCATGGCACTAGAGCTCATCTGGCCTGTGTGAGTGTGTGTGTTTCTCTGGTACATGTTAAAACCAGAAGTGTGTTTGACTGTGTTGTAGTGGTGCCTGAATGCTACTTTCTCCTGACAATCCCACAATGCAGCAGTCCGTGTTTTATCAGTGGGACAGTTACCACTGAGTGGTTCTTCAGCTGTTAGTGATGAAATAAAATGATGATTAGTAAGAGTCCAAAATCCCACTTTACCTGTTCACTACTGAGTTAACATTAGAGAGGGCTCAATGACAGAAGGAGCGAGTGATATCGGACACAGGCTAGGTAATTATTTACCACGTGGTGTTTTCCTTTACATGGGTCAGAATAAAAGAGAACAGACAGAGCTGATAAGATATGTATAGAAAGGAGGAGTGTGAGGAAGACTTGGCACCATATAAATGTGACACTTGGTCAACTGAGCCCCAGATGTTACAGGGATCCTTATGGCGAACAGACGGCGCTTTCATGGTTAATTATCTACTGATAGAAAGTTTATCAATGACTGATTTTCATCAGTGACTTAAAAATGTGAAACATTTGCTGGTTAGAGCTTCAAAAATATGAGGGTTTTCTGCTTTTGTAACTTGTATACTTTTGTAACTTCAGTATCGTAAAGTTTGGCACCAACGTTAAGGCTGGTCTGAAAATGTAAAAACCACCTTGTTATGGGAATTCTCTTATTTTTTGATAGTTCATAATTTACAAAGTTAGATGAACATATAATGAAGAGTTTAATCAGTGAAGCTCACAGCACAGGCTTGATTTTTGCTAAATACATTTACTGTATAAACCGTGTACTCGAGGTATTATCCTTCACACACTCATTTATTTTATCTGATACGTTGCCAGAGCGTCCGACTCTCGATTTAGGCCAATTTTCCAAACCTGCAGTAGTAAACATGAGACTGTTTGTTTGGCTGACTGACAGATGTGTGCAGAGGCGGGCTGTCAGCTAAAATATTGATATTGCGTATAAAACGCTGAACATGTGCGTGAGACAAAAAAGCCTGAAGCTCGTCTGCTGCCCTGTGATCTGCAGCGTGCTGATTCAACAGGCAGCTGGAAGCTACACATGTAAAGAAAGACTAGCTGGCAAATGTGTGACAGCCAAACATTCATGCATGAACTCCAGCACTAACATACCACGCTGTTTAAAAAAAACAGGCACAGCTGAGCAGTGAGTAATGAAAACACGCCTCCTTTTTTTCTAATTTCCTTCTCACACACATTTGCTGTAGAAATAAGTGAAGCACATATTTCTGCCTGGTGGCAGTGACATCACCCGCCTCGTGGTCAAAGTCCAGTTCCTCTATCCGGCTTTGAGCTGTTCAACACGCCGTCACGCTCAGAGCTAACACAACTCAGACACACACACTCAGCCGAGAGACGACAACACCGGCAGGAGAACAAGAGAAGCGAGTAAGGGATGAGGGATTAACTACATGACAGAGGACGGCTCTCGTCTGACAGCTTGGATCCTGGGGCAACACGGCTCAACTGCAGCCTCCACGCTCCCTCCTCCTCCCGTCTTTGTTTTTTTCTTTACACCTTGTCTTACTGCTTCACATCTGTTTGTTTCGTTGAGATTTCCTGATCACGTCTCCGTTGTCACCATTTCTCACCACTTCCCGGTACTTTCCCTCCACTTTTGTCTTTCCTCTGCCCCGTCTCTTTCTCTCTCTTCTGAGGGAGGGGAGGATGAGCTCTACGGCTGCTTACAGGCAGTTCCTCCAGGGCCTGGAGGAGAAAAGAGGTCAGTGCCCCCTTCATCCTTCTCACCTGTCGTTTACAACTGATAATAAAAAATACAACAGATGCTTAACAACTGTGTTCAGGGACCCGCTGTGCTTCCCAGAGGCTGTCATGGTGTTGTAGTTCTCTAGGGGACCAGGGTCTGTGGTGATTATCTGTGTGTGAAGATTTGAGGTGTGATGGCAGGAGTGCGACATGCTGCACGTGAGTCAGCGTAACCAGACTTTGGGTTGGGCTCTGATTAGGTGTCGTACCTGTTCTTCAGGAATCTTCTAGACAGTACAGCTGGGTACTTTAAGCCTGAGACCTTAAATCCAGATTTAATCTGTTTTGGTTTCAAGGGCTCAAGAAGCTTGTGCTGGTCTAATAAACAGCGAGTGCAGGCGGTCTTTCAGCCGAGCCTGTTAAAAGGAAGGAGCAGTGGTTGCATTCATGTCAGGTTTTATGGCACAGAATTTGCTGGATTAAATCCGTCAGTTGGCTTTTAAAGGGCCGAGTTGAAAATGTGACATACACACATCATTTATTCATTTAGTGATCTACTGACTTGTTTTCCAGGTACTTTTATATGACTTGCAGTACATTAATGTCAAGTCTATGTATGTAAGCGTGTGTCTTTAATTCTCATCTCCTGACTAGTGTCCTATAAGAGGTTGGTCAGTAGAAGGACTAATGGCTACCTCCTGTCATATTAACAGCACCTTGAACACAACACCCTACAGTCTTCATCCATCTTAGCTCTTAATTAGCTGCAGAGGATAATTTTCAACTGTAGCTGATAGGTTTTGTTATTGTTGTGTATAACGTCAGGCTGCGATGTGTATCTGCTTTTTGTCATTGAAGACACTTGACCCTAGTTGGAGCCTGCAAGAAAAAAGACGTGTGTGTGTGTGTGTGTGTGTGTGTGTGTGTGTGTGTGTGTGTGTGTGGCCTGGTATTACTCATGTTGTGAGGATGTAAATCGGTTTACACAGTCACACTGTACACTCACAAACGAGAGGGGCCAACAGCAGGATGGTTTGTTGCAGAGTCGGGTGATACTGGATGCTTTGCTCCAGCAGCTGTTATTGCCACAGTCAGCCGAGCACAGCATAAACCAGGCTGCTTCTGGACCTGAGTCGAGTTCTTCTTAGTATTTTGGTGATGTTCTACATCTTAGCACAAGAACAAGCTTGTGTTTTATACACCTCATTTAAAAAAAAAAATATATTTAACTGCTAAAGCAACATGAAATATTCAGAGCCCAAAGTCAAATCTCTCACGGTTATGTTTCTCAGTACTTGTCTGTGTGCTGAAAAGTGCTGCACGTGCATCTGACAGCAGAGTCGGGGGAAACTTTGAGTTGTCAGTGTCAGAGGTTTGTCTGAGTGGATACACTGAGTTTGCTTAGACGTCAGTCTGAGTGGTAATGAACATTAAACAAGAAGAAGAGAGGGCCAGCTGGTATGCGCCGGCGATGCTGCAGTACACGGCAGTACATTTGATAGCCTGTAGTAAAAGTTAATTGCCTCCAGCGGTAGTGGTGACAGAGTCTACACGTAGTTGAATCTGAGAGATGATCACACACACCAGCTCTTTGTGTACTTCCTCAACAGCTGCACATGCTCAGGATTTATATTTGGGGTGAAATCTTTGCAGCTTTATATCATGTATCAGGTGTTTTCACCCAGGTCTCCATGAGCAGTTACTGTGTATAATGTCTCCCCAACTGGCTTTTATCTTAAGCACAATATAACACTGCCTTTTTTTACTACGCTGCCATAGCTGCTTGTGTTGGAGACAAGTATTTGCAGTTGTATTCAGCTTGACGACCAGCTTTATAAACCCAGACACTCTTTACAAACACCTGTGTTCTTTTGTCCCTGCCTTTGTTGTCCTGTCTGCTCCTTCACCTTCTCCTCTTATTGTGCAAATGTACATAGTTTTAGCATAAAGGGAAAGGACCCTCACTGGTTAACATGCAGTGAGATGTGGTGGAGAGGCTGGTGCACACAATGCGATGAGATAATAAAACTGATTTTGTAACGAGGCACACAGTTAAACATGCAGTATCAGGCACCAGTAGATGTGGTTCTCTACCACAGCCTTGTCTTTCTGTTACTTAGTGCCACTGAGAAACCCCCTCCACACTGTCTCGACTTTAAGGCTGCATTCAGTTTCAGAGGCTGATCCCCCTGGTCTGTGTCTAGTTGTTTGGCTGTGGCCACACCTGCTGCCACTTGTAGCTGGGTGATAATATGTGGCTCCAACAGCTGCTCCGTCTGAGGCCTTACAGCAGTAGATGCCAGGCTGCTTCACAATCGCCTGCAATCTCCTTTAACCCCTAAAATTACAGCTGAGGTTAAACTCTAACCACTTTTAAAGCCAGCGAGGAAATGTAATCATCACACATGTAATTACTTGATCTAGCAGTGGAGTGTGTGAGCTCAGTGTACAGACTCTGCAAACACTTCTTGTGAAGTAAAGGATGTACAGCAGTGGAAGCTAAAAACCGCCTTAACCCAATTCATCCACATTAGAAGTGGAGTGAAGAATCTGAATTAGCTTGTTTAGTTGGATCTGAAAAGATTTGCGAAGAGTTGTTGCAGGGTGTGGATGAGATTAGAGTTAGAAGCCTCCCACACAGCAGCAGGAGTCTTCCAGTCGGTGTACTCTTGATCGCAGCAGTTGAGAATGAACACACCATTGACTGACATTGTTCTGTTGTTTGTCTTTTGATACAAAGAGTGAGCCCTTCTTTTGTCTGACCACCCATGGCGCCATATCCGCGTCCAGTCGTACACTTCACTTCGGTGACGGACCAGGAACATGTTCTCCTTCCAAGTGACATGACATAAGTGTGCTTCTCCTGGCTGTCTGTTGTTTCAGACTGTGTGTATCTGCGGTCACCTGCCACATCAGACTAACGGTCCGATGAAGAGCTGTGACATGATGGAGGAGGTGTGGGAGTGGGATGCTCTTTGAGAGCACTCAACTCGGAAATACAAATGCTTTTGGTTTCTTTGCCTTGTTTTCACTCATAAAAACTGACATTAATGCTGTTTCATTGCTTCTTCAATCTTCATAAACAGCTTTTATGATATCTTAAATTCTTCAAGTCATTTGTCAAGATAAAAAGATGAGGCGTGGTCAATCGATACTTTAGAAACATAAAAATCTCCTGGATGAATTTTCTGGGAGGACTAAATCATTTCCTGGAGTCTCCTGGCCAATCCGTGAGGCCTGACAACCCTAGTGTGACAGTGAGTCGCCCATTGAGTAGGTGTCTGCTTCCTGTGCGACTCAGTGTTTCCCTCGCTGCTTATAGCCACCGTGACAATGCCCATCCTCGGATCCTTCCTCCTCCTTTTATTCATACATTCACTATAACTCACACAATAACACTGTTTTGTTGATGGTTCTAGGCTTTTGAAGTTTCTTGAATTCAGAGGACACACTTGATATGGACGCCTGTAAAGTTGAGGCCCTAGCCTTGGCAGTGTTTGCGACATGTTCTGCCAATATTTTTGTCCTCTTTTGTTGCTATTTTGGGACGTTCTAAACATGGTATGTGTACAGTCAGAATTTCCTTTTAACAATATAAACAAGACCGCCAGGTGGTTCAGGTAACCAGAATCCTGTCTGACAAGAGTACGGGCTGCTTGAGTTCTGCTTGGAGACCCTCAGCTGCAGCCTCATACAGGAGGCCTTTGTTTTAGGAGCACACACCAGCCGCTCGCAGGCAGTGAAAACAGCTGCCCTGTGTAGCTCAGTTTAGAATAATCCAGTCATGTGAGTGTCTTTTGACTTTGTTGTAAACCTAAAACTAGTTTCATTGTTGTCAAGTTGTTTTTGGATTGAAGGGAGGACTGTGGATTAGAAATACCCCCTCTGTTGTTTTCTTTGCACTGATGCAGAACATTGTTTGAAAACGTATCTTCCAAGTGATATAGTCTGATGTGATTATGTTGAGTGTACCAAGTGTTGCAATGGTGCAAATATGATCTTAATGAGAGGGAGCTGCCAGTGCATGGGTGTATCTAGGGAGGGGACAAGGGCTGGGACAGTTCAGACTTCAGATCGGGACAATAAAGTAAATACCTTGCTTGGGTGGTCCACCTAAAAGGCTACGTGGAACAGCTGGCTGACAAGCAGCTGTGTTTGGAGACAGAGAGAAGCACAGCAGGTGTGAGTGTGTGACTGTGTGTGTGTGTGTGTGTCTGGACCGTCAAAGTGGTCACTTAGCGATGCAAGGCTGACGGCATTAACCTGAAATTTAATTTGAGATGTGATCGAGCTCATTTCTGATGCCCCTCTAAATAAGCTTTTGTAAGTTGCTGCTCTTTGTGGTTCCCATTCACTGAGTTCTGTCTCTGTTACAGCGTCTGCGTCTGACTCCAGTATCAAACCACAGCAGCCTAAACAGGCAGGACACACTCAGGTCTGACTGAGCGAATCCACTGCTGTAGTAGAGTGTCCAAAATATCCAGAAATAACAACAGTCAGCATTTAAAAACTGGCAGTAAAGAAACCGTTGTTGAAGATGATCTTTGTAGGATTGTGGTCGGACGTAATCCGCGGAGGCCAAACCAAATTAGTGAATTTTAATGTTCTTCTTCTTTTTATTAATTGAACTAATTGGTTTGCACGTTTGACTCAACATGTGCTTAATGTTTTGAGACTGAGCTGAAATTCACTGTTGCTTATTTTCTAAATGATGAGATCTGGACCATAAAACTACAAATTGTGTCACAGTGGTTAAAGTACTAAAATCACTGTTTCCTGGAGCTAGATTAGGGTTTGGTGGATGCAAGAGCTCTAAAGTGAAGTCATTTCACTGGGATTAGTTTGCATTAAAATGCTTGCTGATGAAAACCTTAGAAATTGTTCCTTTTAACAGTGAATCGCGGCCTGCTGGAACCTTTCATTTCTCTGCTTCGGTATTTCATATCTGCTGTGGCAATAGGGGGTGTGTGGGGGATATTGAGACAAATAATGATATAATCAATCTTTAAACATTTGAGGGGAATCTTCTCACTCTCAGAATCAGCGGAGAAGCCTCCTGACTTCAGCAGGGTGACTCCTTATCAGCAGGGGAACATCAGCACCTCAGTTTCTTCTGGCTGATCGGTGAGGTCTCCAACTTCTGGGGGCACCTGTTGGCCACTGACAGACGCACACAGACGTGTTTCCCAGTAGCGGTCACCCAGATGTGCCGAGCATGATAAGTGTTTTCTCGTGCTTATCAGCATCACGCCAGTTGGGCGTGGCCTCCCTGGCAAAGCTACAGTGTTTACGGTTAGCCACCTAAACCAATGTTGGTGTCTTACAGTAGTGTGACACCAGCTAATATTAACCCCGTGTGCTGCTGGCTGGGCTGGAGCGCCCCCCATTGGATAGGTTTGTTGTAGTAATAGCCCTCAGGTCAAAGGAAATGTATAACATGGAGTGTTATTATGGCCTTTTATATCTTAAATATATGTTGCACCTCTGATGGTGCAGCCAGACAGATCTACATCTTTCGAGACAGTGTTTTATTGTCTCCACATGTGGCTGTGAGGAACTCAGAGCACTTTATCGCCACCTCTGTCTCGTTCCCTCTCAGTCACTGTCCTTGTAGCTTTGACTCTGTACCCACAATGTTCTCCCTGCTCTGACAGGACTATAATCGTACAGGACAGAGCACAGTTTGTGCATGTAATTACTGTGTGTGCGAGAGTTGCGTGGGTGAGGGAAGATGGCGGTGAAAAGGCGGAGGTGGTTAAGACGAGGGGGAGCAGAGGGAAGATTGGTGGCAAATAGAGGAGACAAGCCTTTTGGAGGAGGACAGAAGGGTAAAGTAGCACCGTGGTTCAACAGAGCTGCTCTCTGTTTACTCCCTGCACCAGTTTATATGTTTGTGGCCTCGTGACCTTGCCTTTGAGCAAAACGCCAAACTGTTACTCACACAGAGAATTGAATAAATCTTCTCTTAGTGTCTGAGGGCTCAACATTCTTCAGCATTAAAAAGTTAGTGAATATTGGTGTGTCCGGTGATCGGTCTCACAGATGGTATATTTAACATTAAGCATGTCATTAAAACTGTAACTTAAGGTAGCACTAGTGTGAAACTCAATCAGTCCACCCTGCTCCAGCCAGCACTCCCTCTCCCTGCTCCGCTCCACCACGCTCTCCCCAGCACGTCGGACAGTGCTTCACATCACTGCTGTCAGTTTGCATGTTGTGAGTCTGACCTCAGCAGCAGAATTACTTTTGCTACAGGTCTGTTCTGTCTCCTGCTAAATTAAAATCTTCCTTCACTAGTTGAGGATGCTTCTGGGAAACTGCTTGGGTCAGCAGTGTTCCTTCTTTCATTTGAGGGGGAGTTAATTTGTTTACATGTTATTCACTGCTTTGTTTCCCTGAATGAGCAGTTTGGCCTACATAGATTTAGGTTCTCTGTCATCGTTCACTGGAGATCTTTGTCCATTTAACACAGTTACTTTATCAACTTTAATCACAACTGCGCTGTATAGTTTGTGACAAGTGCTGACCCCTTAGCTGTTATCCACATGGGAGTGTACATGCAGTTGTGGTTGAACATTTCGAATTGTTCAGTGAACTGCCTGGTAAGACTGGGACTTGTCAAAACACTTTGTTAATGATTTCTGATTTCTTGAAAGGAGCAGTGGAATAGATTAATCTTTATTTGTAGTTGTCTGGAATCAGAGTTCAAATCCTGTGCCATGACAAGAAGAAGAGGCTTTATTTTATTGTCATTGTCCCCCAAATGATGGCCTGAGGACCCAGACTGTTGCGACTACTATTAAACCTAATAATAAGACATCCAGTCAGTGAGATGCAATAGTTTTAAATGGACATTTCCCACAAATGTTACCAAAAGAACAAGTTGGAACATGACAGCTTTAGGAACGCTGTCTTTGAATTGTCATTAATTCTGCTGCTGCAGCATGAGAGTTGTTGTTTTTGAGTTTCTGGTCAAGGCATGGTTATAATGTGTTTATTGTAATTAGTCTGTTACTGCTTTGAAAAGAAACCTTTCAGAGAAACTCTAATTTTAGCAGTGTATGCTTTGAATGCCTTTGCTAATTTAAAACATTCATAACTTGTGTGCACTGTGCAGTTGTGGTCCACAGACAAACATCAACATTCCTGAGTCTCATCAATCCTGTGGTTTCTCTGACCGTTTCATTGTGTTAGTCTGAGCTGTCCAAGCTCGAGCTCTGTTCTTTTTCCTGTTTACTTCCTGTTGTTCCCAGACATCACCAAGCCCCGCAGGCTCCGCTTCCTGGAGACAGGAGCAGCGTGGGAAATGTAGTTTTATTTTGAGTCTGTAAATAACACAGTTAGATTCAAGTGAAGCTAGAAAAGATACAGAGGAGAGATATTTGTGTGCAGGGAAGGAGAAATAGAATCAAGTGCATCTTGTGATTCTTTCTTGCTGCCTGCAGGAATCTAATCTGAGACTTTCCAAGATATTTTACTTAGATTTATGTTTTAGAGCTTTTGATATTGGTAACGTCACCACTGGAAATGGGACACGGTGGTTTGTCTTCTCACCGGCTTTGTGGACATGCTCAGATAATCTTAACAGAGTTTACATAGGCTGTGTGTGTAGGGTGGGTGTATGGAGTGTGCCTTTGTATGTGGCTGTGCTTGTGTGGATATAGGTAAATTAGCTATGACTGTGCATTGTACTGTGTTAGTGTGGTCTCAACTCTGCACATGGTCTTTTTTCATTTCAGTATCATCAGGTGTTTGACTTTCTCTGCACCGTGTGTGTCTGCCACTGTTTTTGTCTCACTTGGTTTTGGTGTTCGACTGACCTGGGCTGACTTTTTCCACCTGACCTCACCAGACTTTGATCTCTTTGAAGGCCTGCTGTCCATTACTCACATCTTATTGAAGCCCAAAGCTGCGAGTCAATAGAAACAGTCCCTTAGCCCATAAATACAGTCCGTCAACAGTCTTCTCTCTTCTGCTAGTTCTCTCCTCGACCACATAAACTGATTCTAGTCAGTGCTATGAACATGAAATTGATTGGCAACAGTTCTGATTACTGAATCTTATGAGTCATTTTTCAAGTAACAGTGCTGAAGCGTTTGCTGGTTCAAGCTTCTCACAAGTGACAGTTTGATTTATTTGTTGGTCACATCAGATGGTAAACAAAAACTTTGGGTTTTGGTTGGTCATTGAATAAAACACTGGGCTTTTTCATTATTTCCATATATTTTATAAACAAAATTAACTTATTAATGAAGAGAAAATTGGCAGTTCAGTTGATAATGAAAGGTACTGTCAGTTAAAGCCTTATTTAAAGCCTTAATTTTCATTAATGATTAATCCTGATTATTTTCTGTTAATCTATTAATCATTTAGTCTGTGAAACGACGTCAATAAAATTTTGTTGCGTCCAAAACCCAAAGGTGTGCAGTTTATTATCACACAGGGCTGAGACAACCAGGAAACATTTACATTTGAGAAGCTGCAACCAGTGAATTTTTTACCTTTGTTACTTCAAACATTAAACAATTATTCAATTCCCAAAATTGCTGACGATGTCACTATATAGTCATATATATTAGTCGTACACTAAACACCACTTTTCCCAAAGTGCCGGTCTTGAACTCATCCTCCTATGAGCCCGTTAAAGGAGCTGTTAACACTACCAGTGATCACTCAACCAAGATTTGTTTATTTATTTACTGCTACAGCTTGTTTATATGCATGTGTAGGAATTTGTGTGTGAGATAACGGAAGGTGAACATGCAGCAAAGGTCTTTGAGAGGTGTAAAGCAACACAAGGCCATTAGCACAGGAGAAAGAGAAGCTTCTGTCTGCGTCTGATGTATGACTGCTCCGCCCCTCTTCTCTTGTGTGATGGTCCATCTAGGTGGTCTTTGGCTTCCCCTTGGCCTTTTCGTCACGGAGATTCACACACAAATACTCCACTGTTTGTCTATTACCCTGTCTCACACAGAAGGTTTAACTGACTCACTGACAGCATCGGTGACTGTGAAACACACACAGTCTTGGATGTGCAGCACTGAAGTCCAAGCTTTCTGCTGTGAGTGAGGAGTTTGTGTTGTTCACTCAGGCTACTTGATAAGTTTAATGAGCTGTTGTCAAGACAGTTTTACCACCAAAACCATTAAGACATCGGACGGAATCAAAGGGAGACCTGCCTATAAAAGAGTAGTATATCAGAGTCATTTTTAACAAAACACACTTTCAGTTAATGTCATGTCTGGCAAACGTTTAGGAGGTTGTGGGTTAATGAAACAAACTCCTGACTGCCTGGAGTGATTGTGTGTCATCTTCATGTTAGGTAAAAAAAAAAAAAAAACCTAGATAGAAAGAACCCTCTTGACCGGACGGAGTGCAAGCATTGACGTCTTGGCAGCGAGGCCCCGCAGATGCCTCTGACAGCCTGATAATTATAGCTTTTTCAGGAGCTTGGGTCAAGTGCTGCGATGAAAAGCCAGAGGATGGGATGGTGTTTGGAGGGGCTAATTCAGAGGTGTCCATGGCAACGAGAACAGCTGGGGTTAAAATTAAGGGCCTGGTTACCCTGGTTCTACCTTCAGGTCCCCTGTATTTGTGTACACTCTTCATATTCTTCGCCCCCGTCTATTTCATTCCCTCACTTTTTGCCCTTCTTCCTCTGCTTCGTCTTTTCCCATCCGCTGACCTCATCGTCTGCGTGTTTTTTTTCTTCTTCATCTTTGTCTCTCTCTCACGGCCCCATAAATGTTCAGCTCTTTCTCCCTGGCTCTCACAAACGTGCCTACTCCTAACAGTCTTTACCATCTCAGTCATTCTCTTTTCTGTACCTGTCATCGCAGTGAAGGACCAGACACTAACAGAACCTGGGTTCAGGCTACCCGGGAATAGCCTACTACGCAACGTACTTTAATTCAGTGGTTCTCTTTTTAGGAGTGCAACCCTCTTTTTGGATCATATTATTTCCTAACTACAGGCTTGATCTGCGCGAGGTAAACAAAGTTATCTGTGTGTACTAGAGGCTCAGATCCGACACTGGTATCGGTGTGGGTGCATCCCTAACATGCTCACTCTGTGAACACTGTGCCTGCACTATTATCACTGTGGTCATCTTTCATTAGCATTTAGCACAAAGCACAGCTGTACCACATGCAAGAGTTCACTTCTCTTTTTTTCTATTATTCCTCTATTTTACTTTCACCTTTCTTCTGCTGCTGTCTTGTTTTTGTTTCTCTTGGACCTTGACCTTCTATCTGTCCTTATCTCCTCCTCCTGATCCTGTGTGCTTACATACTGTATAACCCTCACACTTGCTTTTTTCCCCCTACATCAGTTTTCCTGTCACCACTTTATCTCAGTTGTCTTCTTCCCACTCATTCATCCTCTGTTCTCTTTGTTTTTTGCCTTTTACTTCCCCCGGCTCCCTCTTTCTGCTTAGTAACTAAAGTTCTCCAACACTGAGAGCTTCACTTTTCTCACGGGGTCATAAATCTATCACTCTTTCTTCTCACTTCTCTTCCAAGGTCCGTGCCCTCCCTCCTTTCCCACCATCCGTTCATGTCGTCCTTCTCTGTGCTATTCCGGGTGACATCTCTTACACTCCTACTCCTGGTGTAGCAGGGACGTACAAGTGTGTGTTTGGTGTTTTCTGTACATATACAGAACCACCTTTAGGCAGTGATTTCTGTGTGTGTGTGTGTGAACTGCGTGATTAGATTACCTGGGTTGACATAGTGATGTCAGCACACACTCGGACCCAAACATGATCCCTGGCCTGTACCCTGAGAGGGGCCCACACCAGGCAAGTGCTTCACAGTAAAATAAAAGCAGAATAAAGTATATAAACAAGAGTAACAAATAAAAAGAACAGTGTAAAGAGGGAAACAAAACATCACAATAACAAAGTACACAGGCAAACAAATACCTTAGTTTGTACCAGTGCTCAACGCCTGCCCGAATACATAGTTTTAAGAAGTGACTGAAAAACAGCCAGACTGGAGGCAAACCTGTTGTCTGGTGGTTCCACGGTGTTGGAGCTGCCAGTGCAAAAGCCAGGTGCCTGCCATGTTTAAGTCTGGACCTAGGTACATTTAGAAGAAGCTGACTGGACAACCTTGAAGAGCTCTCAGATGTGCCATGCAGTGTGTTGAAAATGAATAACAGCAGCTGGAAAATAATCCTGTAATGAACAGGAAGCCAGTGGAGTGAGGCCATAACGGGGGTTATATGCTCACATTTACATGGATTTGTCAACAGACAAGCAGCTGAAGACAGGACAGGGATTGTTATTTTTATTTACTGGTCAGCAGCAGTGAATTCCTGAAGTCTACTCTGGTCGCCTGCTTTTTATGCTAAGCTAAGTGTAGTTCTGTGTGTATGAGTAATGTTCTGGGTGAGAGAGAGGTCATGGGTAACTGGGCTTTGTTTTCAGAAAACAAGATCTCTGGTGCTGTTGTGTGATGCTTTCAGTTTTTTTTTTTTTTTTTTTTTTTGTGGGTGTGTAGGACAAGAAACCGCTCCTGTTTTCTCAGCCAAGTAATTTAATTCAGGTGTCCAGAAACAGAGTTCTCCGTGACCCACTTTGACTCCTACAGTTCAAATGCACCTGCCTGAAGGGTTTCTGCTCGTTTCACTTCATCTCTCGACTCAGAGAATCCCCTCTGTCAGTTCCTGAAACATGGCTAACCAGACAAGAGCTTCTCAGGCTTTTGGGAAATGCTGTAATGTGACTGTTTGAAGGGTAAGAAGGAATGTGAACGTGACTGGTTTTCACACAGTCGACCTGTGTGTAATGAACACAGATCAGAGGAGGTGTTAGAGGAAGAAGCCACAAGATAAACATTAGTTCTGTCAGTGACCAGATGAAGCAGTGGCTGGGAAACTTTATCTTTAAGCTGGCGCCCACTTTTCATCACTTGCACTATCATCTCCTCTGGCGCCCCACTGTTTTGTGCTTAGTGTTAATGTGTGTGCATCCTCAAGTCAACTCCTGTTAATTCATCCTTGTTGGATTCGGGGCCACACTCATCCTCTGTTCGCTCCTGTTTGTTCCTCCTCTCCTGTCCTCTAATCTCTTAATGGTGCCTTGTGAGGGCGCCTGGCTGTGTTCCTGTCTGCTCTTATGAACTGGTGTAGCGGTCCAGTTAGTTCTGTCAAATCATAACTTACTGAACTGTCAGCACTAACAGCACCAGGAGCTTTTTAGTGGGTTCATCCCATGCTGATGGAGTCAGACGGTAACAGAGTGGATGTGTTCCTTGCCAAAGTGGATAAAAATGTTTTTCCACCTACTGCTGGGGAGATTTTTAGAGCTACTTGATTTCTTTTCAGTCTAGAGCATCTAGTGAGGATCAAAACAAAGCTGCTCCCAATCGCTCTCTGCCCTGCCCGTCACACCCTATTTCCTAGCGACAGCGTTAACTACGGATGCCTAGTTGTGACAAACTGTCCAAAATACAGCCTCCAGTTTGAAGCTAGCTTTAGCTGACTAACAGGTAAATGTGTCAGTCCAGTTACTGTTAATGTGACACAAAGCATTAACGTTACACAAAGCTTGATTTATTCCTAAATTAAATCATATTAATTCAGTACAAAGGTAAAATTGTGACCATGCTAGGTCGCTAATGCTACCAAAACAAACAGGTTCATTAGCTTTAGATTCTAACACATGCAGAAGGAAAAAAACGCCACATCTGAATCAAACCTGAGTCCTTTGGCTGCTTGTAACCCTTTCTGTGTTAAAAAACCAAACGGACATGAGAACGCCACCTCTTCACTCTGGCAGCCGCTGGTTCAGACTTTCAGCTGCTGAGAGCTTCTCTGTGGCTGGCTAAGTGAAAATGCTTCTTATAACCTTCACTAGACGGTAGGTGGGGCAAATTTACAGATCACTGCCAGCCAATTTTCAAAGTAAAGCCTCAATCAGGTCCAGTGATCATCAGCAGCTCCTTGCTGTGTGAATAGCTGTGCCTGAATAACAAACAGTCTGAGGTTGATTGTTCATTCTTTTTTGACCCAGTGATGCCAAATCCATTTGTCTCGATGGAGCTCAAGCGTGTCTGCATGTGTAAATGTTTTACTGACTATGTGGTCATCATATATTGAATATTAAACAAAAGTTTGAGTTTCTAATTATTTCCTACAGTTTCTCTGAAATCACACACAAAGTCCAGAGTTGTGGAAAACTTTAATTTCCTGGATCTGGGTCCAAGAGGGAGACCTCATGTTCTTTTGGAGTTTTCAACTTAATAAGATGTTAAAAAAAATCAGTGCTGGAGGCAAACTGGGCTGTGATGCTCTGTATCTGGACCCAGGTTGCCCCCTGACTGCAGAGTTTGATACTGCAGGGGAGCTGTGTGTCTGGGTTCGGCCCTAGGTTTGGATGCACTTTAGAGTGGCTCCAACTTCCTCTGCAGACTGTATCAACTATCTATCATTGTTTGACAAACAGAATGACAACTCCATCACGTCCGCTGCGTCAGGATCCTAGAAAACATTTTAGTATGCAGGTGTCTGTCGAGATAAATTCTAAAATCTATATGTTCCACTTTCCTTGGATGTGCAAGATCGGGTCTGAAAACTCCTGGTACCTTTGTCAGAACGGTTCAGCCCCAGAATTGCAGGTCAGTCCTCTGGCGGCTGTTTCCAGACAAAGTGTTTTGTGGCGTTTAAGCAGTGGAGAGGTCAGAGGTCATGCAGCTGAAAGGGAACAGTGTGGGAGGCTGGCGGGCAGCGGTCATGAGTCACGGTCACACCTCAGCTGTGTGGTGAGTCTTAAAATAGATGATTTATTCACATGCAAAAGCGCTGGGTTGCATCACAGGACTATAACTGAAAGACTTTTTCCTAATGACGGACAATGACTGTTGGAACATCAGGTGTGTTACCTTACATCTGATAATTATCTTATTCTCAACATAAAACTACCAGAGTGTTGTCAGCTTCTGTGTTATTAGGTTGCAGGGCTTAGGACTGGCAAGGAGAAGATGTTTTTACAGGTGCAAGCTGGTACTAAATAGTCGAGTTCAGTCTGGCAGCTGGGACTTTGTCAGAGGAACTGAAGCGTGTGAGAGAGGAAGTGATGGAAATATGTAATCCTGTTGTAGCCATGTGAACATTAAAGCCTGAGGTTAGAGGATCCATCACTGTAACATGACATCCTGCCTCTGCTGCTCATCCTCCCCCTGCCTCCCATCAACATATTTTCTTCCTGTTTCCACCTGATGTTGGCCTTGACCCTGCACAGCTGTATAACTACTCGTGGTACTGTAAAATATTTTAGACAAATATCTCACTTTACAACCATACTTTTCGACAACCCCTTTTTTTCTGTTTAACAAAATAAGTCACTATTGGAACTCAGGGAAAACCTAAGACTAAAAATCTGACGGTGTGTTCAGTGTCGGCTTTCAGCCCTTCACAGTTCTCTATAGTCTGTACTACAGATTCATTTGATTGAAACTGTTTGGACACAGGAGTGAATAGTATCAGTTAAAATTTGCAATAAGTTGTTTGGACAGCATTCTCAGTTAAATGAATAAAGGTATTGTAAAATAAATAATAGTCTCATGTTCTTCATCAGAGACAGGAGCACGTTCGATTCTTTCAGATTACCTGGAAGAGAAAAGGCAGAATTATCACAGGAACACGGTTTTATGATCTACTGGACCCAGTTCAGCAGCTTCTACCTGCACATGTTTATGTGTGAGGAGAGAGATGTTTGTTACAGCAATTCTCTTCATAGAAGTGCTCTGTGTGTGTGTGTGTGTGTGTGTGTGTGTGTGTCAGGGTGACCTTGCAGGTGTCCAGGCTTTCAGTGTAAAGCTGACTTGGAGATTTGAGTAGCACTGGGGGAGGGAGAGACAGGCTGCAGCATTAAACACATATTCATGTCAATAGAAGCATCATATAGATAAATAGAGGGGTATGAGACATATCCACATAATTTAGTCACCCGTATAAGTTTTTTTTAGGGTAAAAGCACCAGATGTATTGTATTGTTCTAACGTAGTAAGATCAGTGACAGTACTGAGACGCATCAGCCACAAAAAGCAGTCATTTTCTCTTTTTTTTTGGATATGAAATTTCTCATTTGCTTTCCAGCAACAAGCCTGTGGTTCTCTGTCCTCCTCCGGTTTCTTCCTGCTTCCCATACTTTCACCTTCTCTTTCCTCCCTGTTGTGTTGAGCTTGTACTGTAGTCTGGCATCATCCCCAGGTTTTGTTGCATCCTGGATGCATCTGTGTGTGTGTGTGTGTGTGTGTGTGTGTGTGTGTGTGTGAGAGAGGGAGTGTGTGAGTGTGTGTGGCTGAAGTTTCCAAACAGCATTTTGTGCAGATGTGGGACATGGGGCCGGACCCCTGACCTCTTGACCCTGAAAGCTGACATATTCACAGAGGCACATACGTACACACCAGCAGTTTTTAGTGCAGCCGGTGTGCAGACTGCTTATATCACTGCAGTCAGATATTGTGGCCTGGTGAGAGTGTTGTCAGTGGTTTGAGTGTTAAGTTGACAAACCCCACAGTGGCAGCGTCTCACTTTTTACTACAGGAGACACGTGACTGCTAAATTTCCTCTTCAGTTGCTTCTCACTTTTCACTCTGCTTCACTTTTTCTCTTAATCACTGTCATTCACTTATGATTTCATTAAATGTTTCATATTGACAGACTCTTGTTTCATATTAAACAATGCAAACTGTGCTCAAATTGTTTTTTGTTTGCTTTTTTGCGTATGTTTGGTGACTTAGTTCGAGTATTTTGTGATTCTAGGACAGGAATCCTGGATTATATGATTTCATTAAATGTTTCATATTGACAGACTCTTGTTTCATATTAAACAATGCAAACTGTGCTCAAATTGTTTTTTGTTTGCTTTTTTGGGTATGTTTGGTGACTTAGTTCAAGTATTTTGTGATTCTAGGACAGGAAGAACTCTGGTTACTGTAGTTCGTTATGTCACATTGTAGAATTCTACCTTTACACAAAGTCTAAACTTCATTAGTACAAACCCAAGTTGGCTCTTGAAGAGGCACAGAGGTAATTTGAGGACACAGCAGTAATTTGAGGACACAGAGCACTCTGGGTAATGTAGTTCTGTGGCAGTGTGAACTCACAGGGATCTCTAGTACCTCGTTATCTGTTGATTGTGATAATCAGGAAATGACTAATGGGATAGAAACTCTTCTTCTGAAAATATCCACAGGGGTGGTGTCATTCATTGTGTGTCCTTAATGCTGCATAATTGCTCTCTTTCAGATTACTGTTGTTCTCTTGTGATAACCATGCACCTCCAGAACGACTCATGTCATTTTAAATCGGTGTATGTAGGTTGAAACCACCAGGACGGTGACTGTCATTGTGGGTTTTTTTCTGACAGTGATGAAACAGATTGGTTGAGGTTGTGTATTGCTTTGTTTGGTGGTTGCTAGGCCTAAAATGTCAGTGGCTTTTCAGAGCTCAGTTGATAACTTGACCACACAGACACACACAAGATTTTCTGCGAGGCGAGAGTAACTTGAGGACCTGCTGCCTTCTGGTCTGCAGTCTGACTGATGCCCACCCACTCACTCACTCCCTCACCCACTCACTCACACACACACACACACACACACACACACACACACACACACACACACACAGTGATCACAGTCAGCTGAAATCATTCAAAGATCGTCGTTAAATATCACAGCCAGGATGCTTTGCCATCTCATAGCAACAGAGACACACACACCCACAAGCTGCAGCCGCTGGCATTCATGTGCACAGTGTTGGTGTAATGTGCTTAAACATAAATATATGACATGACTAACTCGCTGAAATAGATGTGCACAGGAAGAAGAGCATGTGGGTATCTCCCATGTGGTTTCCTTCAGACTGTGTAAGGCAACCATACTGTACACACACGTGCACACATTTCCGTCCGTTTAGTCCTGTTTCGTTTATTAAGTGGTTTTCTAACGGTGCACTGAGCAACGGCTACAGGCTGGTCGCTTGTTTCAGGGGAATGGAATTCAGTGTTAGTGTCAGAGAGCGAGCCAGAGAGAGAGGCTTGGGGGAAGAGAGAGGGCGTCCGCGTGGAGCGAAGGATTCAGAAGTTTTTAGCTGCAGTAGTTGAACGCTGAAAACTGAAGAAGTGAAAGGAAACAAAGGATCCTCATAACTCGTGTGTCTGACACTTAAAAACTCTTTATGGATGCCACAAGTTGTGCAAGCTCACCTGGAAGCCTGAAGTCAGTGGAGCTGCAGTAACTTTTTCATGGTTTATTTGCAGACTTGTTTTGACATGTCTATTTGAATTTACTGACAGAGAGTAGGGAAAACAAAGCACCATTTCTGGTCATTTAGTGACACAAGATGGACTTTCTAATGGACCCGACAGTTATCACACCTGTCCTAGTGGTGACTTTTCACTTCTTGACAGCAGCTGGATTCTGGTTTTACTGCCGCCGCCATCGCCGTCATACACCCAGTTGTGGAAAAGGTAAAGAGTAACCTCAGCTGTGACTTTTCTCTTCTCCAGTGGGCAGAAGTGGAAGATTTGGCATGAGCTCCATGTGCTTCCTGTTTAGGCTCCACCCAGTCTGCCATGTCGTTTATGTATTAGATACTTCACTTGACTGTTGGTTTGTAAGCTTCTTTATTTAGCTTAGCACCAGTATTGCTTTCTGTGGAAAGTGTTTGTGCATTGTTTAGTATGATGGTAAAAGTGTGGCACCACAGGTTTTTGATTTTAGTGCAGTGTAAAATGGCTTGTGCTGCTATAAAGAGCAAATAGGTTTCTTTGGTTCTGTCTCCTTTTACAGGGAGACTGTTATAACCTTATGCTTTTGTCTTGACTTGAGTGATGTATCTTACTTCCTGAGTCAGTAAAGCTTAATCTTCCATATTTGGTGCTTTGCACTGAAAGGCTGTTATCATGTCATACACTTGTGAATAATGTACTCGGGTTCATGTAATTCACCCTGCAGACTAGAGTTTGTGTGGGTCTTGGCCTGTGTACATGGCCAGCGATGTTTCTGTAACTACATGTTGTACAGTAAGTAACAAGCTGCTGTGCTTCCAGTAAGCTGCTCAGTCACGTGTCTGAGTGTTCATAGTTAGTGGTGAGCACTGATGTAACACAGTTTAAACACTTGTTTAAGCCTAATACAAATATTCATTTTGTAACTTTCTAAAGTGCCTCTGGTGTTTAAACCATTTTGACATGACTTTATACCTTTTGCTCAATAGCTGTTGGCAATCAATAGCACTAGTATTAGTTCAAGTCCAGCTATCACTGTAAAAACTGAGATATTCTAGGTTACTCATTATAAGCAGATGACTTCTCGTTAGTGACATGTATCTAATGTTATCTGACTACTGACTGGCTCGGATTCACCAGGGGAGAAATATCCGGCATGACATAACGGAGGTTAGTGAGGTTGATTGGTACAGAGAGGACAGCAGATGGGCAGGTAGTGCGAAGAGAGACAGGAGGAAGTGTTGGGGTAAAAACAACTGAAGACACATATATAAATTAGAGAGGAAAAGACAGGGAAGGGATCAGGAGCAGCAGTAACAGGGAATAACAAGAAACACAGATTATGAAACTGATCAGTCTCTTTTTTTTCTAATTTCAAGTGACAAATCATTTGTGCGCACCAATCCTCTGTGGGCCTAATATAAATGTACTACTGCAGTAACGTACTGTATCTATCATGTATTTGCACTGTTTCCTAATGCAAAGTGAGGCCTGTACTGTATGTGTCATGCACTTGTATGGCCAGTTGAGGGCGCTGTGTGTTTTACTTATGGACCAGCATGTGGACAGTTGTGGGTACCTGCCTGTCTAGTTTTACCAGGTGCTGTGTATATTCCTCAAAATTTTTACAGTACTCACGTTAAAACTCTTTGAAGCTTTACTTTTAGGTAGATTTGTGTATAATGGCCTGTACTCTAGTTGATTAAATGTGTAGGGCTGTGTTCATGTGAGTAATTGTGGGACCAGAGTTGAGCAGGATTTTACTCAAGCTTTCATGTTCGCCTGCTTGGTTGGTCTTCCGTCTATGTTCTAGATGAGTGAGGGATGTGTGACACAGCTGCTGTGTGTGTGGCCACGTTGTGTGACACTGTGGTCCTCATCTCATTTTTGTTGCGACAGGAAGTGGAGCTTGTCACAGTGGTAGGCCAAGTATTGTAGTTGTGTAGCGTTACACACTGTGCATTCATTGTGTGGTTTATACAGTGGTTTATACTTTCCATGAAATATTACACTTTCTAACCACACAGTTAAACATAGTTCAAGATTTAAAGGGTTAACAGTTTGAACTGATAAATAAGACCAGCACTCGCCTTGTTAGATTTTGGCTGTAATAAACTCTTAATCACTGCTTTTATTGTGTTGTTTATTTTTGTGTCTTATGTCATTTCCAAGTAGTTTTGAATAAAAACCTGTCTGTGCAGATGGTAAATAAATGTGTCATTGTTATTGATGCAGGTGCTTTTAAGCCACGTAAGGGTTTTCTCTGTGGCCACAGGAGGGCAGATTGAGCCTGGTGACAGGGCTTGTGGCTCAGTGGCCAGCTGCTTTAGTGCTCAGTAACTAGGACATATTGGCTACCAAGCATTGCTGGAAACTGTAGAACAGCTTCAGCTCCCCACAAAGACTCATCTGTTCAGCTGATTTGCAAATCTGGAGTGAACTTGTTCTGCTTTACAAAGATTTAGCATTCAGGGTTGGTAGCTGTGTGAGAGAGGAAAATAAAACGGACAAGAGGAATGGAGTGTGGTGCCAGCCTCTGAGTGTCACCAGAGAGCAGCAGAACAAACGGATCCTGAGAGGCAGCCTGACTAAAAGGGAAACTGAAAAAGAAAATGGAAATTGAAAGAGGGAAGATGACACAATGGAGTGATGAGGAAAAGGAGGACACTCAAACGTCCCAGATATTTTGGATGACGATGGAATCTCGAGGAGAAATCCAGAGCGCCGGAAGACTGGGCAGAATAGAGGAGAGCGAGGGAGATTAGAGGTGATAACAGAAGAGAAGGAGGGAGCGAGGGATAAATGTGCTGTGTGGTATTAAAGCTGTAAGCTCCATCTGGTATTTTTAGTGTAGACTGTCTCTTAGTGGTGGAAAGAGAGGAGAGGTTCACTGCAGAAGCAAGGAGGAGAAGAATCTGGCAAGAGGGAGCAACGTAGAAGACGACCGAAAAGGAGGGATGGAGATAATGCAGTGACGGTGTCTGTGGAGGAAACAGAAGGAGAGTTACTGTGTGTGTCTCGCCTGGTTAGGTGTGTGTGCACCTGCACTGTTGGGAGCGGCCATCAGATCAGCCTCAGCTCTGATGAGGCCTGTCCTCCAGGCCACGTGATCTTAGCTGTTAGCCGATCCACGCTGCTGTGTCTCCCTCTGTAGAGAGGGAGACACAGAACAACAAGAGTTTAGTTTGCCTGCTGTGAAAGGAAACGGATCTGGAGAGTGTGAGTTGGAGGCCTCATTGTCACTGCTGCCTGAAAAGCACAGATCTGGACTAAAGTCAGAAATATGACCAAGGCTTTTCTTCATTACTCATCATTTCTACTCTCTTTTGCACAGATGCTAATGAGATGAATGGCTCTTCATGGGTTAGTTTCCCTTTCAGTATTAAATGATATTAAGTACCTCTCACCCCAAGTTACCGGCTCTTCCTCTGTTGTCTCGAGAAAGCTACACAGCTGAAAAGCCTCAGGGCTCTAGAGACTTTAAAAAAGAAAGCTAGGATGTTGGTGCTCAGATGAGAAAAGGAGCCGGAGTACAGGCAAGAAAATGGGCATTTCAGGCAGCTGCTGCTTGAGGGTGTGGCATGTAAAGGAGACTAGAGTGAACGACATAATTTAAAATGGACCTGTTGCTTTTTAGCAACTCTGTAGGATACATATAAACAACCAGAACTGTTCTTCCAGTTGTGCTTCGACAAAGACAGGCACAAGTTTCAAATTGAAATAGCGGATCTGCTCTACATCAACTGTTATTTCAACTAAAAACGAGCAGCAAGGAGAGTTACTCACCTACGCAGAGAGAGAAGAACTGCCTTGTAGAAGGAAAACAGTGAGCACCCCTGCAGCTCTGCAGAGCCGTTGTCAGCTGAGAGGGAGAGAGAGAGAGCCACTGGCTGGTGAGGAAGCAGAACTGAGGAGAAGGAGTAAACAGAGAGGGGCCGTCCTCTTTGGACTGCAGAGGGAGGAGCTGCCCTGACTTTGACACATGTGAGAGCAACTGCTACTGAGAGAGTGTGAGGGACAGAGCGAGGAGGCCGGCTGAGAGAGGCTGACATGGCAGCGAGCACAGGACTCGAGGAGAGGGGGAGCGGGTGAACCATAGAGAGGTTAAACCAAGGAAAAGGGAAGAGACTTCTCAAACTGGTAGCACCTTCCTGTGCTCTCCTCCTTGCACTAACCCTGCAGCTTTTACTTTTGGATCAGCTTGTTGCCAGAGACGTCTTTTCTGTCTCCTCTCCTGGATTATGCACCCTTACCGTCAGGAGAACAGACAGTACAGCTGTGGACGATGTGGCCTGACTACAGGAATGAATGTCACCTCAACGCTCACCTGTACTCACTCATGTGCTGCGCAGGTCAGTGTGTGTACTGATGTGTGTACATGCCCATAGAGTAGCCGTACAGTGTTGGCAGTTGTTGTTTACATGCTACCGACCCGCAGGGTGGCTCCTGTCAGCACGTGTTTCACTCTGTGCTCTGAGCACTTCCTGTTTGAACACATACTGTGACAGCAGCCGACCGAGGATGACAGGGCAAAGGACGAGACATCTCTGTGTGTGTGTTATTATGTTTGGGCAGCAGTGGGTGTGTACGTCTGAACAATGCCCTCCTCTGTAGATGAATGAGTGCCTTTCTGTGGCTGTCACTCGCATACCTCAGCTCTTCTCATGGCTCCACTTGAGGCTGTGTAAACATAATAATGCTTGTGAACACACGGATGGTTTGTGGCCCATCTACACGAGCCTGATAAGTCTTCACAGGCACGGTAATCTGCGTGTGGTACACTGATACATATGTGTGTGACCTGGTGACGTGTAAAAGCCGATTTCCTCTGGGCTGACTAGCTCTGCTCCCTGGGCAGGTTTGGGAGGCTCGGTGTGCTGCAGTGGTGAAACTATTTTGCAAGAGCATGTTGAAATAGTTGTTCTTTGCCTGGGGGCTTTCCCTCTGTGTGAGCTCCTCTGTGTGTTTAATCGGTGTTGAGGCTGACCTTGAATTTTAAACTAGTTGAGATTTTGGATCAGCTTGTTGCCAGAGATGTCTTTTCTGTCCAATCAAATCCTTGGAAATCCTTCCTGCTCTTGGAGCAAGACGGTTGAAAGGGTCTGAGCTGGGTAGCAGCTTCATGCTGCTGTGGGTGTGAGACAGAGACAGAACGACAACAAGGTCTTTGAAGGAGGAAGCGATACCACCTTGTCTCTCCCCATGACTGCTCGCCATCATGGAGTCACCATAGCAACCAGTCAACGTGTGGCAGGAAGGGACGTATCTGCTGCAGGATGTTTTCTGATAAGCTGGAGCTGAATCTGGAGGGGAAAGCCTCTTCTGCTACTGAGCTGTTTGTCTGGATATGAGAAACAACAGTGTCTTATCATGGTTTTATTTTTTAAGGTTCTGTAGGGAATGCTTTCACTGATAGAAAGTATGTTTGACACTTAGTAACAGCTGAAACTTAGGCTACTGAAAAGATCCTAAAAAGCTGAAACTATTACTTTAAACATGTTTATCTAATTTGTTTGCAGAATTTATTTACCGTTTTTATTTTGGCAGATATGCAGAAGTTAGCATGACTTTTAATGTTTGATCTGTGGCTCTGTAAAGTTACAGCTGCATTTTCCCCCCATTAATGATTAATCTTCTGATCATTTTTGCCCAATGATCTATTAACCATTTGGACTATAAAATGTTAAAAAGTGAGTAAAGCCACAATTCCTCAAGCCGACTGAGACAGTTTCAATTGTTTTGTTTTGCAAAAAGTAAAAACCCAAAGATATTTAATTTATCACATAAAACTCAGAAATACAGCAAATCCTCACAGATTCATTTGTTTATCAAAACAGTTGCCTGTTATTCTGTTGATGTACTGACCAACTGATCTAGTAACGGTATCGCTGCTGAAGGTGCCTACCCCTCTACGTTGTACAAGTTTGATTTTGTAGCCTTTGCATTTAGCTTTGTTTTGGTAATGCAACATCCCTTGGAAAGATGGGCTCTCCCTCCAGCAGGAACTGTTTAACCGAATGGCGGGAAAGGAAAAAGAGTGGTACTGCTTTTTCAAGACTTACTGATATGAGTGGAGAGAGGGACTCTGTTACTGTGGAGGAAGAGGAGGGGGAAGATAACACTGTTGCAGCATCAGGCTCTATTCCTGGCCTGGCCGCCTCACTGCTCTGGCCTGTGGGGGCTGGAGTCTGGAGCTTTTCCCAGCTGCAGATCACACTTCACTTAGAGACTGTAGACAGATACAGGACTGAGAGAAAGGTCAGACAATTACATAATGCAAACTAGGGATCTATTAGAGTAGAAACAGGCAATAATAAACATGCTGGCAGCCTTTTTTCAGTTGAGCTAACAAGCAAGAACGGAAAACCAAGAGCAACCTTGGAGCTTTATTGGTACAACCTCAGTGAAGCCAAACTTGCATGACTGCAAAACATAGTCATGATACTTTTTCACAAGGTTGCATTTGTCGATTCAGAGGTTCTTATCAACAGGATGTTGATATCAACCTGCCCTGTGTCTTAACCAAGCCTTTAGCTGTTGTACCGCTTCACGTCAGGGCTGAATAAGATCAGCAGCACTGTGAAGACTCATCTCAGAGGGTTTGTTGTGAATCAGCAAACGGTTTGGGGACTAAAGGTTAAGTCTGCATGCTTTACTTATCAGGTAACATCTTGCGAAATGCAGTAAACAGAAAAAACTACAGTAAATCCTATCAATATTTGCAGTTTCCAGTTTTCCAGGTTGTTGGAGAACCTGCCACAGTTCTTCTGTGGGTTTAGGCTGTGTCAGCGTTTTCAGTCACGTCATGATCCCAGCCTCAGTGATGCTGAGGTCAGGGCTCCGTGTGCAGGACTCCTCGTTGTTTTTGGCTCATTGTCCTGCCATGGGATGAATTTAGATAAGAAGCTAAACATCTCAAGTGCTTAGAAACTTTGCACATATGCTCGTGAGTGGTGTCCAGTTACACTTGTGTGTTAAAGTGCCTTTTGTTGAGTTTATGAAACTGAAGTGTGTGTTAACAAAAAGGGTTAGAGGGAGTAATCGGATATAGGCCACTAAGTGTAAGTGTGCTTGTGTGTCACTGTGTACAGTATGTGAGCTGGTATTACTCGTGTAGTGGAGAAATGCTACGCAGTCACACTGTGGGAGCATGACAACAAAAGGGGCGAGACGTAAATCATTACATTTGAGGATGATGCTCTAGTTTAAGTTCAGGGTGAGGTTAGTCTCCAGGAAATTAATGCAAGTCCCCTGAGGTGAAACACAGCTCTGTGTGTGTGTGTGTGTGTGTGTGTGTGAAATGAACAGCACATAAACTCATGGCCACAGTAGTGAAGTGAATACAGCTTCAGCAGCAGCTGTCTCCATCGGGGGTGTCAAGCCCACTAGGCTGAGTTGGATTTGTTTTTGTGTGTGTATGACCTCAAACATCTACATAATTGTGTGATGTATTTCAGAAATTGAAATGATGTAATTCACCTCCCTTCTCTCTCTCTCTCTCTCTTCAGATGAGCGGGACAGGGTGCAGAAGAAAACCTTCACAAAATGGGTCAACAAGCATCTCATCAAGGTATGTGTGACTAAGCTCAGCTGCTCTGCTGTGCACTTGTTTCAGCTTTGTGGAAATGTTTGCAGGGGTTTTATCGTTCTATAATGTATAAAATCGTTTAAACCTAACCTACACTTTCTCGAATAGCCTTTATTTGAAAGTCGGTGAACTGAACAGCCTCAACTCGTAAAGGAGCTGGACTGTGTGTATAAATCTAGCAGTAGCAGAACAATAGCTTGAAGGAAAAACTTTTCTCGGTGTCCTAGTAACCTGAATAAAGGCTCGACTCATTGCTGCTGTTGCTATATAATTAGGAAACCCAGTGAGAAGGACAAAAAGAATCAGTCCTAAATGTTCATTATCTGTTCTCCCACCACCTACAAGCATCTATTAGCATCATTTTTAGCAGAATGTGGAAAGAGCAAAGCGAATAGAGGCGTCTCATGTCTCCTGCCTTCTGCCATGAAACTGACTGCATTTATTTAAATTGAGTCTGTCTGTGGTCACTGTACTTTTCAGAGTGGAGAGTGTGGTTTCATCAGCCCTGTGTAGTAACCTGTGTTAATGTGGCTGTGTCTGAGCAGCATCTGTCTGGATTGTTCTGCCCGTTTGCTTTATCGCTGTTAGAAATGGCTCTGAAGTCTGTTAAACCTCCCTCTCGTTCCGGCCGTGCTGTGACACTTCCATCATGCTTAGCAGGGAAAGCAAAGTGGTGAATAAAGTGGATGTGAGTTGTGAATTTTTATGAATTTAAAAGCCCTTTTACTGGATTGCAATATTAAATATTAGGTTGGCAGACTGTCTTTGTCGAGGCAGGCTCTCAAATGTGATCATGTAGCATCTGAACATCAATAAGAAAAGCCTGAATGAATCAAATCTGAAAGAGCAGCTGCAGAACGTCTCGATAAGCTGGCAGTTTAAAAAAACTAAATAAGACCCACACTTTGTCCCTTCACAGTAATAGAAACAATGCACAAAACATCAGTTAGAGTCCACACTTTGTCCCTTCACAGTAATAGACACAAAACATCAGTTAGAGCGCTGCACTTGGGGATAACCACTGATTTTCCTTAGGATAATAGAAGAGAAACTTTGATTTGTTGTTTCAGTTATAACTATTGGCTCTTTATAGTAAGATCCTCCTTTGTGTGTGGGCCACAGACAGCTGCCTTTGCGGTTGCATGTGTGCGTGCTGTCACATCTGCACACACACATGCTACTTCTATTACATCTAATGTACAGGGCCATGTGTCACACACTAAGGCAGTAGGGGCTGTGAGGGGAGGAGAATGCGTGGTATTCGTACAGGACCCTGGGCCGAAGCGTCCGTCTGACCCCTTAACTGTGAAGCACCTGGTCACAGCGCCCATATCTCATATCACCAGGCAGTGCCAGAGTGGCCCCTGATTGTAAATGTAGGTCAGAGATGAAGAGTGAGAGCAGCAGGAGTCCAGCTCCCATGAGTTGGTACTGGGGCGTTGCTGTTTTACCGATATTCCAGCAGAGCGGTGTAAGACACTCACTGGTGTTTACAGGGCGTGATTGATTTCGGTTATTTTGTCCAAAGGGTCTGTTATCACCAGTTCTGTCCAGTCTGTGTGGAATGTATCAGATTTGGCCTTTCTCTGCTGACAGTTGTTCCAGGTGGCTTAATGCATCTTTTTATCTGACTGCACATTCACTTATGTACACAGATGCACAGAGTTCTAGCTGCTGCATTAGCATCCTGGTCATCTCAAGTTTTATTTTACATTTACTTTTATAGCAAGACAGAAGGATGAGAGGAAGGCTGAAGGGAGAGACAGGACAGGATGAGTGGAAGCAGACGATATGAAAACGTGACCAGCAAAACACTCTGGCCGTTGATCTGTGTGCTTTTGTTAGAAGAGGTAATATTTCAAAAAGAGAATGGTTTGTTCAAACACTGCACTTGAATAGAAAGTAGTGGGAAATGGCCTGCATCATCTGTTGACTCTGGACCAGGACTGTTGACTCTACTCACCTCCGCCCTGTCAGATGGGGATTAGTCACAGAGAAAACAGAGCTGACATATGGAATAGAAAATGAGCTCAGGTAGACATGTACACTGGTGGCTAAGGTGCCGTACCTGCTGGGTGACATCATCTCCCAAGTTTCCTGTCTGTTCTGTGACAGTCATGTCTGGTATGTTTGTGGCTGATTGCGTGTGCAGAGTATGAACAGGTATGTACACACAGTACAAACATGGGCCAATGTAAAAGCACTGGCACCCACGCTGCCTGCTGGCATGCGTTGACACAGTTTGGCCTAGCTGTGTAGCTGTGGGTTCAGACGTCAAGCAGAACCAAGGGGTTTGTCACAAAGATGATGACGGGTTTGACGACATCTGGTCAAACGTCCCGTTAGCCTCCTGAGCTGCAGTGCAGCTGTCTGGATCTGTTCGTGATGTGCAGCAGACTTGCACGGCCTCCAGGCTTGAGACAACACGTACATCAGCAAATGTTGCTGTCAACACTGAATTTTATAATTAAACACGTTAAAGGCCTAAAATAGTTTGTCAAGCATGGTTGTAAACCAAGGCTTTTGTGTGTTGAGGACAGTTTCACCTAATTCATACGGTGCCGTTCTGTGGTTTAACATCATCTGAAGCTGGATCCGTGTGACTGTAAGTGATCAATGTTATCAGTTGCTCTGCAGACGGTTTTCTCCATTCATGAGTTGTCGTTTTCAGATAGTTTGTTTTGTCTGAGAACTTTAAATCGCCCAATTTATCCCCAGATCCTCACAAATGAAAATCTGGAACTAGAGAACAAATGACTAAGCTCATCAAAGCTGTTGATGATCTATTGATTCTCTAATCATTCTATTGATATGCACTTGATGTCATTATAAGGTCTGATCCCAGTTCACCCCCTACCACTTAGTCCTCCCCCCATGTGTAGTGGTAGGGGTGTACCATTCTCTGTAGGATGGAGGGGTACGGTGAAGTGGTCGGGCTACATAGGCCTTCAAATGGTTTTCACAGACAGACTCCAAATTGAGAGGTATGAGGCCAACTACAACAAAAGTTACCCGCAGTCAACGCTACACACCTCAGTCAAATCCACCAGCATTCCCTGGATCGAAATATATTCCTGTCTCTGCATTTTTCTTATTTGATTGTGAAAATTGCAAACCAGTTCTCATAGCCCACACAAGAGAGATCACCACAGCGATGTGATTCAGAATTACCAATGACAGGTCATCGGGACTGTTTACTTAACCACTGTTGTTAACTAGCAGTGAGGCATAGAGGTCTTGAAGGGTTGCCCCATTTCACAGGGGAAGATTTCAACCACTAGTCCTTGTAACTCTATTTTGAGGGTTAACCAGAAAACAAGAGAGCATTGAAAAATGAGTGGTAGGGGCAAGACATAAGAAATGGGATCAGGCCTAATCATACAAAGCAGACAGAAACATGTCAGCCTGTCAGAGAGAGATGAGCATATAATTCTTAGCATTTTTGACGTGTGGAGTACCAGCTGCAGTGTGTGGACTTTACCAGACCAGGCAAATCACTTCATTCTGTCACTGTGTTATAGTTTCTTAAACCCTATTTATGTGACAAAGAAAATAGATAACATGTTAAATTGATTTCCAAATTAGGTCTGGCCCAGATTTGTGTTCAGTGTGTGTCAGAGCTGTCACAGTTACCCAGGCGCTGAGTGTGATGTGGTCTCACCATCAGCTCCATGTGAGTCTGATTTAGTGCTGAAGACCTCTGACAGCTGTCTCTGATCCCCCCACCCACATCCTGTTTGTCAAAAACACCAGGTCACAGCCTAATAGAAAGACTCAGCTGTGCGTTCATTGATCGTCAGTGATGCTCACTGTGTTTGTAAGTATGTAGTATCAGTGATGCTCACTGTGTTTGTAAGTAGCCTGAATCACACACCAGAGTCGACTGTATACTTGGTTTCTGATGTGTTGAGTCATGCAGTGGGGCTTTCTGCTGGGCCATCTTTGGATCCCCTTGGGAACATAAACAGAAATAAACATGCGAGTTTCTTGATTTGATGTAGTAAGCAAAGCAGCCTTAAAGTCAGCCAGTCACTTTAAGCAGTGTTTATTGCAGGGTTTGGCAACACATGCACCTGGGATCATCATTATTCCTTAGTAGAGGTATTATGTTATGATGAAGAGTTGTTGCTGTTTACTTTGTTTACTCAAAATAGCAGTTATTACAGGAGAAGTGACACAATCAGTAACAGCTGCTATGTTAACGGTAGAGTTATTAGAAATGACTGGAAAGTAGTAGGGTCAGATACTCCAAGTCACAGGGTGAGCTCCAGTATTGTGATATTCCAGGATCCTATGGAACTGCAACCATTCCTTCAGCTCCCTTCTGAAACGGCTGATGTCAACCTTTCATAGAGAAACAAAGGCAGCGACAGAAGAGTGTGAGTGTGTCGCATCTGAGCAAAGACATGGAAAAGAGTGAATTATTATTGAGGACAACTGGATGGAGACTGTTAGTTTTGTAGCAGCAGTTTGAAAACAATGGCTTCTGCTCCACCTTAAACAAATGTGTTGTAAATATTAGTTTCTGGCTGAGCTGGAGATCACTCTCCCAGCCTACTCCTGTGACTGTCCTGCCCTCTCCTGGTGAAATTGGGAAGTACAGTTTGTACTTCTTGCACAAAAACGTCACTAAACAACCATCAGATGTTTCAGTTGTGTTTTTGGGTTTCCTAGGAAAGTGGGGTTCTAACCTCACCGAGCTTATTCCTGGGTACATATTGGTCATCCGTAACAGTTGTGCTTTGTTTTCAGTTTTGTCTATTCATACACCTGTCTTCTTTTATTCCGTCATTCTAGAATCACATTAACGTTGTCCCCTTGGTACCATGAGACATCACATGTGCCACATGGTGCAAAGTTTAGCCTTAAAGACGTTTTTGTATTTTTAACTTTTTGATACTTTAACTCTTACACATGGTACAAGGTGAGGAATATCGTTTCTCAACATCTTTTCAGTCATTTTTGTGTAGGTTTATATTTACTGTGCATCTAAAGTCCTTTGATCCATACAACAGATGCGGAGCGCTCCATGTGATGCTGTCAGAATAATGTTGTTTGTCACTAGTGCCAAGTGAAGTCAAAAATAATGGTAACATGAGAGACTGTGCACAGATTTAGAATGATTCCCCTCTTTCAGTTCACTTCTCGTAACACTCAGTCATCACAGCTTGCCTATTGCTCCCTCTCTCTGTGTGTCCCACTTTCATACCAAACGAGCGCGGATGCTGATCACGCGGCTCGGCCTGGACGCTGAGTCACCGTGTCAGCAGCGTTCACTGGTGACAAACCCACCCCCATCCTGCACAGTGTGGAGGCGGTGTCATGGCAACAGAGACGAGATGCCACAGCTGCTTTTGTCGCTGTTGGCATGGCGACTGTTGTCCCCAGCCCCTGTCAGCTGTGGGGCATTCGGCCTGGCACGTGTCAGCAGTGTTTAGTCGACAAGGGGTTGATGGGAGTCCGGAACTAACTTCCTTTTTTTTTTTCTCTCTGCTTCCCTTCTCATTCTCTTGTTTGCATTCCTCCCCCTCCTCTCTGTCCTCTCTCTCAGGTGAGGAAGCACATCTCAGACTTGTATGAAGACCTGAGGGATGGACACAACCTAATATCTTTGTTGGAGGTCCTCTCTGGAGTCACCCTGGTATGGAGTTTACCTCTCATACACACACTCCTACCTGTAAACACAATAATTTGCTCAATTATTGTCACAGTGCAGTATGTTGCATCACACACCGCCCCTCTGTTCCATCACACACCCTGTCATCCCCAGTTCAATGCATCATAGTCATGTCGTTGTTACATACTCTCTTTAAAACCAACCCCGGAGTTTTGGAGGAGACTCGTGATGCCAAAGTTAAGCAACCTGACATTTCCAGATCTCCAGTGGTTAAGTCATGACAGCAATGAGTTTGAGCCCCTGTGACCTGACTTTACTCAGTGATGAGTTAACAGTCCTAGTCGTAATGCAGACAGAGCAGCCATGATGTGTGATGCAGAATGACTTAGCTGGAGACGGGTAGACAGGTAGAAACAGGCTGCTGACTGTGCCCTGGTCATGTTATTGTGGATTGTTGAGAACTTTAAAAATGCATGTCCTTGTTAGTTCAACCGTTGAGATTTTAAATCCATTCCAGAGCTTTGAAAATGCAGCTGACAAAGCAGTCTCACTCTGTTTAGCAGCTTTTAGAGACTTTTCATTGCTCATTTCCAGTGTTTTGCAGTTTAAGCTCTTTGAATTGCAGCTACTATATTTTTCAGTGTTTTCGATCTTCCTGGCCGTTTCATTGTCTTCTTCAGTCACCAGTTCTCATCCTCCAGCTCCTCTACCTCTCTTTCTATCTCCCATTTATCTCCCATCTGTTACCGTAGCAACAGAAGAGTGGCCCTACATTGAAAAGGGCGTACGCCTCTCGGGCCCCCCCTCTCATCTTGCTCGGAGGGGAGAATGAAGAGGAGGAAGGAGCTCAGGCAGTATGTTTAAACCCTCTCACTCTGTCAGCTCTGACCCTGCAGCTTCACCCTCTGCCCAACAGGTGGAGCTGTAAAGCTGCTTGCGATTGCTGTGTCACTGACTCATGACCAACAGAGCCAGGCTCCAACGCTGTGCTACTGTGTGACAACACGTGTAGGCCATCGCTTCTGTTGGGTGACAGCATCAGAACTCTAGTTTGGTGGTCTTCATGTTCTTATTTAACAATTAATGTCTCTTCTGTGAGAGAGTTTATTCTGAAAAGTTTCCATTTCAAAAATATGTTTTCACTCAACACTGCTGTTTTGCATGTGCTGTGCACGATACAAATGAAATCTAGCCCAGATGGAGCTGGATTTGTATTAATCAGATTATAATATTTTCTGATTAAACGGCTTGACTAGTAAAAATGAAAAATCATCTGTAACGAGGGTGTATAACAGTTCAGGACTGACAATTCTCACGTATCTGTGAAATATTGAGATGGTAAGAAAACAGCTAATAGCTGTTAAAAAGGGTTCCCATCTGATTTGACTTTTATTTATTATCCTCATTAACACAGTTTTTGCCCAAAACATGGCGACAGAATGAAACAGGACATGTGTTTCAGTTCACAAAAAAAAATAAACATGTTTGAATCTTACAGACATTTATAGTATAATGCGCACTTCTTGCCTTGTTTGATGTGATGACTAATCCGGAGTGAACCTTATCCCACACAGTGTGAACCCACATCTACACTCATGTAGTCACGCGTTTTCTCTCTTTCTTACTCTTAAACTTTTTCCTCCTTCTAAACCTTAAACTGGATGTAGGTGGAACGAGGTAAATGATGAAGGAAGAAAAGAAGGAAGACGGTCTGATATGACGCTTGCATCTTCAGTACTAAACTAGCATGGGTTGAGTCTGGTTTGCGCCACAGTTTTGGCATATCTTTAATAGCACCTGTTGAAATCAGACAGGTCTATTTCCTTGCTTCACTGCACTGTGGATCTAATTCAGCTTTACAATACTGACATACTGTACTGTACACCGCTGCCCTCTCCATTTGTGTCTCGAAAAACACTGAATGTAAATGTTGACTTTTCTCTTTGTTCCCTCTCTTCTGTTCCAGCCCAGAGAAAAGGGGCGAATGAGATTTCATCGACTACAGAATGTCCAAATAGCACTGGACTTCCTCAAACAGAGACAGGTATGCATACAAGCATACAAAGTTCAAGGTGACTAATTTTTTTGCAAGTGGAACGAGTGATACGAGCTGATAAAAACATGGATCTGAGCATCACAGCCTTACTGTGAGGTCAGCAGTTTGGGTTAAACTCGAGTCAGGGTTTCTCATTAGTTTCTTTTCTTTTCTTTTTCAGGTCAAACTTGTGAACATCAGGAACGATGACATCACCGATGGGAACCCCAAACTGACGCTAGGTCTCATCTGGACCATCATCCTTCACTTCCAGGTCTGTGGCCTTCCCATGCTGTCCTGCAGCATCTGACTGTGTGTGTTTCCTAGGTTACATTAGATTAATAGTTAATTCAGTGTGTGCTGGTCATACTTCCTGTAAGAACTTCATGGGCAGCTGAAGGTTTTAGATCCTGCACATGATCTAATAATCCCTCTTACTGATTGTAATTGGATTATGGTCCACATCATTACATCTGTAATTTTATCTGGATTTTAAATGAATCAAGTCAAAAGCGATTTGCTCCAATCATGGAGGTGATTTCTGTGTTGTCCTGCTGTTACTCACCGTCTCTGCCCAGCTGTTGGGATGAGCTTTGCTCTGTGTGTGTGTGTTGGCAACCAGTGCTAAGTTATGCAACAGAACAGGCTGCTTTGACCGGAAATGAGAGTGTGCGTGTGTATGTTCACGTTCTTCTGTGAAATCTGCGCACGATGGCTTCTGGGTAATGGGGTTTCCTGCCACTATGATGGTTTACTTCACTGCCTCAGTCAGTGGATACAGACATGCATGTCCGATTAGCAAACAACATGGGGTTCAGCTGATTTTACTGCATTGTCCTGAGCGTGTGTTATAAAGCCATCTCTAGACAAGCCCTTACAGGAAGACGCCCTCTCAAACATCACATGACACAGTTTGCCTTCAGTGTGGAAGATGTTCATTAGCCATGCGCTTAAATCCTGATCCTGGATTTACAGTTAGTTCCTGTTTACCAGTGTTTTCACGGACATTGTCCCATTTAAAATATGCCACATGTGGGCTCTTGTCCTTGATTTGTGATTCCCTGAAGACTCTGGTTGGAAGCTTCGAAGTTAGTCCAGGAAAAAACACTATGAATAAACCCCAGTATGTGAGCACTTGTGTGGTTATAACAGACAAGTAGTTGCTTTTTTTATACAAAGAATTACGTTTTATTTAGGTTTGTTTGTGGCTAAAACTGATATTGAGATTTGGCAGTCGTGTGATCTTAAAGGTGGTATAACTAACGATATTTTACAATACAAGTGAATCAAACTGTGTGAAAGAGGTTGCTCGCTTTTAGGTTTGTTTGTGGCTAAAACTGATATTGAGATTCGGCAGTCGTGTGATCTTAAAGGGGGTATAACTAACGATATTTTACACTACAAGTGAATCAAACAGTGTGAAAGAGGTTGCTCGCTTTTAGCGATGAACAAAGTGAATTATCCTTCCTGATTTTGCAGCTCTGCTGAGCTTTACCTAGCCTCATAGGCTTACCTCATTGTTTAGCTGTTTGTTCCATAAATTTACTGGTCTGATTTATTCTCACTGTTTCTATAGTGTTGTGTTCAGGCACAGCAGGCAGATGTTTTTAGAGAAACAGCCACTGTGCGCTCAGTGCCATACAGCTGAATGACGATGTTACTGAATAGCTGGTGAACACTGTGGAGCATTTAGAAGCTCAAGAGTCAGATATTTCCCTCAGAAGTTGGTAGAAACCAAACACAGAGTTGAGAGAATATTTTATTTGCCAAGTGGCCAGAAATGCGACCACAGATGAAGGCTGACGTTGCTCTGTTTATAAATAGCTGTTTGCTGAAGTTTGCTAATGTTAGCCATCTCAGCTTGATTCCACTACACCCAAGTGACTTAAAAAAATCTGTTTTTTCAAGGGGAAAAGTAAAATGGTAAAATACTAGCACATTTTGGTAGCTTGCTTCACTATAAAAGAAGGAAGCAGAACAGTTCTTAGACTCCTGGATTTTCCAAAAGGCTGTGTGCACTGCAGCTACAGATCATTACTAATCATCTTGTTGAACGGACTGTGGAGCTTGGGAGTAAATGTTGTCTAAAAAGCACCTTGTTTAATCCAGTCAGTCATCTGAGCTACAGCCTTCTCTCTCATTCCTGTTGTGGAATCTTTTTCACCAAGTGTTCCTGCATCACTGTAGCCTGCAGACACGGTGGTACTCTAAGTCTTTGCACTGGGACTGCCGCTACCAGTGTGTCCGAGTCATGCACACAACACCAAATTCATACAAAGACATTTGACATTGAACAAAAATTCTTTCAGAGACAGAGTTTTCTTAGACAGGGTCATGCACCAGTTGTAGTTGCTGTGGTTGACCACTAAACTGTGCTGTGATGTGACCCTTAGCAAGGTGACACAGTTACCATGGAAACAGTAGCCTGTGACACCCCGGCAATGGTTTCATAGCACGACTTAGCAGAACATGGTGGATGCAGAGAGATGAAGGGATGCAGGAGGAGGACTAGAGGACTGAGCCATAGATGATGGATGATGGGGGCTGAACCAGGCTGCAGGAGGTCTGGAGGAAAGAAATGTAGATGGGATTGGAAAAAAAACAAAAAAAAAAACAAGTGGAGAGTGAGAGAGGGAACTGGCTTGCAGAGCAGCAGAGAGTTTCAGGAGTTCACTGGGTTCAGGAGATGACTGCAGTCTGAGAAACTCCAGTCACACAGAGCTACGTGCCACAGCAGCACGTCAGTAGTTATGTGATCATTGCATAGAGGTGGATCAGCAACGTGTTGCATATATCATTGATTATATATGTGTCATATTAGGAAGATGACAAAACCATTTTCATTTACTTGCATTAAAATCTCATTGCTCTGACTCCCCCAAAAACACATTGTTTTGGTGTAGCAACAGAAGCAGCATTGTTTCATTCTGATGCTAAGTAATATTACACTAACAGTGCAAAGTACAAGCTTGTAAGTTGAATTCCATCGTGTGAAATCATGGCTCGTAGCTGAGCATATTTGTTGTGTCCAGAGTTTCTTCACTGTAGTATTATTTGCTGTGTTTCACTCTGTCAGCATGACGCAGATATTCACAGTTAAGTGACCCGGACCAATAGAGAAATCTGTCTTTCTACATTATTCCCACTGGCATCTAAATGAGGATAAAGAAGTCATTTCTGGAAACAAGCCTGCAAGACATCTACTTGCAAATGGGTGACTCAGCACATCAGCTAATTATAGGAACTCTCTCACTGAGCTATCACTTTTCATTTGGGTCATAACTGTTTTTAGTCATTATTTCACAGGCACATCAAGTTACAGATAAGATGGTGTCTCTGTCTTCACTCTCTGCTTCCTCACTCCGGCTGAAGTCAAGCAGCTGTGATCTCAGACATGTTTTAGTCCTGTCTTTATTTAGCTTCTGGAAATAATTTGTCTACCTGAGAACTGCCTTGTACTGTCTTGAATATCTAGTTCATAATTTAGAGCAAATAAAGTCAAATAGCTTTTTTTTTACATATATTTTTACATTATCATCATTAATCAGAATCAAATCTACACCTTGCACTGTGAGTGCCAGGGATGTTGGCATCATCTTCTCTAACAATAACAGCAGCTAAGTCGTAATTTGCCATCATTTGTAGTTACTCCTTCAAACCACTAGGTGTCCCTAGTTATCTTAGTATCACAGATAACTGTGGACCCGCCTCCTGCTGCACTGTGTCTGCCTGTGATTGGCTAAGCTCCCTGTATGTCAGTCTTGGTGAGTTAATACCTGGTCATCACTTGCTCTGTTCTGCTTCAAGGCCGAATCAGCAGATGGGCTCACTTTGTTTAGGGACTGATTTAACTGATGTGTCTTTTGAAATGGTTAAACACCATTAAATGATCATTTTTCATTTTACCACTTGCTAACTATATCTAGGTTTTTAAGTAAGCCACGGTGTTTAAATAGCTCCCAACTCAAGCTGTGTGGAGCAGGAGGAGCACTGTACAGAGCTTGAATAACGGTCACAGAAAGCCAGTGTTTATCTGTAGTTATAAAGAACAGTGTAACAGTCGTGCGGTTTCTAAGCAACACAAGCTGGACTGAATGATATTTAATTTTCATCACTGCTTTCTGTATCTTGTTAAGTAATGCAAATAAGTTAGAGGCCTTGGAGATCATTAACCTCCTCCTACATATTCTGCCGTGTACTTTGAGAAGCACTTTGTAGGCTGTTCATTGCTTGAACACAGCAGTGCAGCTCTCAAGGAATAGTTAGAAACGTAGTGCAGTGGGCTGCTCATCATTTTTAAAAGTTGTCAGAGTGGTGTCCCTAAAAGTTAGACTTTTATGTAAATGCTGACATTTTAAAACTAAGTACAGATGGAACCTGAATTATGATTTAACATTTCTGGATCGGTCACCGTGCTTCAGTGCACGTTAGTGATGAAAACAGTCTGCTAAATGTCCGATCAAAGGAACTTCTGGTCATCCAGCATGGAGCATTCGTGAAAAGCTGACAGGCTCAGATGAGGGTTGTAGCTACCACAGCTGATGATGGAGTGCAGCCACAGTGAAGGGATGAAAGCTTCGGCGAGCTGATTAGTGCTCTTCTCCTATTGGTCTGTGCCTTTTCCATATATGTTTATGCTTTTGGTTAATGAGATGAGATGGATTATAAGGCTTCGACCAGTTGAGACCATTGCTGCCCGTCAGTGGTTTCCCTCTATATCTATCTGTTCAGCAGCCGTCGGGCACTTTCTGTATACGCAGAGAAGAGTGAGTTCATACGTCTCCTTCTGCAGTGGCATAGTCGTATTATACTGGTCACATGTGTTAGGCGTGGTATTCAATTTAAGTGCAGTGATGGTGGGTGGAAGCCTATAGAGACTTTAAAATGTTAAGTAGAGTTAAAACAGGTATGTTATTGGATATGACAGGCTATCAAATCATATACCAGTATATTAAGACTGTTTACAAATGGTAAACACAACTGTTGCATCTTTTATTTGTATTGTCCAAAACCCAAACTGACCATTTGTGAAGCCATATACATACAGTATGTGTGTGTGTTTGTGTGTAGATATATAGATAGAGAGAGAGAGAGAGAGAAGATTAAAAGGGGTATTTTTAGTTAATCCTGTTACGTCATCAAATTGATGCAGAAATCCTGCACATTCCATATTTTCATTAAACAGTTCTCACTCATTTTCAACATTGCCTGCAGTGTCCTAATACAGCCAGTGATGATGAAAGCTTTTTAAAGGTATAGAAGAATTGCTAATTTGTCCTCAGTGTGTGAGCCTTTCACAGCCTCCATCCCTTCCCTTTTCTGTCCTTTACATTTTGTCTTAATTCCCTCAAATCTCTTCCCTTGCTTCCTCCTCCCCCCATGGCTGCTGCTTTTCATCCCAGATCTATTCATAACCTGTAGCTTGATGGGCAGATGCAACTTGAAGGGAATGGATGCAGAAAAAACGTCTGAAGTGCTTACATTTCCTCATTTAACAGGCACAACAGTCTGATCTTGTCGCTGTGTTTTCTCCCTCCCTGTGGCAGCCTGTCATTCAGGCAAGCTTTTGGGTCAAGTGTGTGTGCATGTGCATATTTGTGACATAGAAAGCTGCTCACTAACAGTCGAGAGAGAGAGAGAGAGAGAGAGAGAGAGAGAGAGGCAGGAGTGATGAGGAAGCAGAGAGGAGGAGGTGGAGAGCCAAGGAGGGAGGGGAGAGTGAGAGATCGAGCAGAAGAGAGTGTGAAGCTGCAGCAGCCGGGAGATAAAGGATTTGCTCTCCCTCCATCGGCGTTGCGAGTGACGGATAAAGCAGAGGAGCGAAGCCAGGCGAGAGAGACACATCCAGGCTGCCTGCTGTCACCGGAGCTCCTGGTTTCCCCTGATCTGCAGGCCTCAAAACACCAGTGCACATCAGGACAAGACACTCGTGGACGTGTATAGAGAAGGGCTCACACAGCTGACCAGGGGACCGCCCAACCTCGCACACATTCACACTTGTGGTTTCTGTAGCCTCCACTGTATCAATCGGATCAATCCAACCATGCTTGTCTGACGGAGCCACAGTCTCTTTATAGCCAGAGACGCCGTGTTCCTGCTGTTGCTCCCTGTGTGTCTGTTTTTAAGGGGACGTGGACGACAGACCTTCTTGTCCTAAACTCTGTCACTGTGCTTCATGGAGTTCCAGACTGCGCTCTGCTGAATCCCTTTGGCTCTGTTCCAGATAGACACCTATATGTGAAGTAGGTCTGCTACCAGAACTGGATCTTGACAAGACCTTAGCTAAGCTGACTGTGGACCAGTCTCTTCCTCCTTTTTTAGAGTCCCACTCCAGCTCCTACCCCAGGTGCCTCTTTCTAATTAGATCTAGTGGATGTGACGAGCTATTAAGAGGTGATTGCCTGTTTTTCTGTCCCGGTCTAAGACATGGTCTTAATACCACCCACTTCAAACAAACTGTGGATTTCATCAGGCTGTTGCATCGCCGCACTGCACCACCTGATGAAGGGGACGCTTGCCTGAATAACTTGATTGGACAGTACTTGAATACAGTTCCCGGTCTTCTCTGATCCTCAGAGAATCTGGCGGCAGGGGGAGGACTTCACAGTGGTATCTAGGGGAGAAGCATGTGATACTACGCTGCCAAGGGAACTAAAGGTGGAGTCTGTTTGCATTTGTCTGCCTCCAGATTTATACCTGCACCTTACTAAGGCACATGGCTGCATTTTTCAGGTTTTCTGGACTAGGGTGAGTTGATTCTACAGACGTCTGGCTGCCTAACAGGGAACACAGAGAAAGATCGGAAGGATCAACACATCACATGAGACATCAGCTCAGTGAGCAGTATAAATTGTGGGAGAATGATGAGAGACTTATTAGGGGTGGGAAGCTGATGCTCTGATGGAGTATTTAACAAGCTGTTAGAGTATTGGCTGAATCTCTCAGCAATCTGTGGCAGCATTCGCCAACTGCACGGTACCTCTCACCCACAGCCAATCTGAGCAGGATGAGACACTGAGCTTGCCGTTACTATGAGGGATATCGACACCATCACCATTAATACTACTACCACTATGAGCACCGTGACAGATGGGGTTGCTACCAATCTCTGTTGTGTGGCAGACTTGCATTACAAATCTTACTGCTCTTCTCTTGCACTGCAATAACATTACGGCAGTTATTAGACAGTGGCATCATTAATTCATGAGCACAGATAGCTAGCTGCTAGCTCTGAATGTCGATAGAGCTCCTGGAAATCATTGTTGTGCTTTATCGAGAACGGAGGAAGGAATTTGAAGGGGACTGTGGCAGGGGGAGGACCTGTTTTTCTCATTTCACTTGAAGGATTCTAATAATGAATCAAGAAGTGAGATGAGACATCTTTATTCCAACACACCCAGGAATCCTGCCTTACGAACACACAGAGGCTATCGCACTTTGTTGTCATGTCACACACAGACACGTGCAGTGTGTATGAAGCAGCTGGAACATCACTAACGGACTGAACAGCACTGTATTATATTTTTCTCTGTCTCACACTCCTCATCCTTCCCAACATATTGCCCGACACCAGGCAACAGCTCACCTGCCCAGTGATAAACCACATGCCTGACCCTGACCAGATTTATTTTTCTCCTCTGCGTGGCTCTGGACATAACTCAATCCTTGTGACCTTGACGGAAACCGTAGGTCCTGTGGGATTGAGAAAACAGAGCAAGTAAAACATCCAGCAGGGTCCTTAGAGAGAGCAGAGCTGGCCGCTACACTGCCTGAGTCCAACTAAGGTGACATAAAGGAAATGGGAATGATGGGGCAGCGGTGACAAGTCGGCCTGCAGCTGCCTGCCTGGACCAATTACTCCCTGAAGGAAAAAACCGGGCTTTCCCTGTCTCTCCTTGGGTGACACCCTCTATCTTTTTATTCGCTGGGTTGTATTTAATATTGTGCCATGGAACATGGAGCTAAACCTGTTCCTCCTAACTTTACATTGCTCCCAGGTGTCAGCTTGATGAAGCAGCTGTCAGTTGAACTTCTCCTCTCCACTCTTGTTTTGTGAGCGATGGGATTTTGCTCTCAGGCCACTGGAATAAATGTGCACACTTATATGAATGTTATTGGGCCACTCTGATGGATTAACTGCCTGCATTTGCTCTTGTTTTTCTACTTCCTCTGTCAACATCAAAGACATGGGGAACTCCATGGGATGTGTCAGGCTTGCTCGGGACAGGGAACTCAACGGAGCCCCCCCGCGTTCCCCAAAGAAGCGTCTACATTTCAGGCGTAAACACAAGGGCAAGAGAAACAAGAAAGGAACGGTAGAACAAGAGGACTATGAGCAACAAAGGAGCCATGATCCTGATGAAGACGAGGAAGAAAAAGCTGCAGTTGTAGAAACAGTAGACTCAGATTTTAGCCTCGGAGCTAGGACTCCTATGATGGTGCCCGATTCCAAGTCAGCTCATTCCAAAAGTAATCCACAAAGCAATACTCTCTCTCCTGGCTCTTCGATTGCCACTGTAGGGGGCCTTCTGGTCAATAGAATGCTTGAAGTGTCCCCCAAGCCCAGCCCAGCCTGGAAAGGGGTATTCTGTCTTCCAGGGGAGGAAGACACTGTCAGCGCAATCATAGATGTCTCCAGTATCCCAAGCCAAACCACCATGACCACGCCAGTCAACACAGCCCCCACACTGGGCAGTACCACTCCAGGTGGAGGGAGAGTGTGTCGTGTGAGGGAGAAAGCCCAAGGAGTCGTAGAGAAACCTTGGATCCTCCAACAGAAGGAGAAAAGAGACAAGGGGAGAGTAGAGGAAGAGGAAAAGGTGCATGAAGGGGACAAAAGAGGAACAGAGGGGACACTGGGGTTGGTGCAGACACCTTTGGAGCGGGAGCACAAAGGTGTGGTTCATATCCGAGAGGTGGATGGTAAACTCTGTGTGGTGAGGACGGTGTACCCCAGTGACTACGGCTCTCCAGTGTGGAAAGGTGATACTGAGAGTGAGGCAGAGGTGTGCAAAGAGCCTCCTGCCCCATCTCCAGTCACAGGAAATATTCTCCAAGTCCTACTGTCTCAGCAGGGTGACAGTAGTGCCAGAAGGTCTGCGGGGGAGTTCCCCAGGTCCTCTAATCAATTGCCAATTAAGGAGACTCCGTCTGTCAGGGGATTTAGGTTGGACTCTCCGGCCTATACACAACAGAGGTCGCCTCTTTTGGAGTCAGGTTATGCTAGCGACCTGCCTCTGACCTCTCCAGAAACAGCAGGCACCACTCCCAGTCAGACAGACTGGGGGGGGCTGACCAGTAGCTCGTCAGAGAGGCTGGACTCCGTGATGGAAAGTCCGCTGTCACCGCAGCAACAGGCAGCTGTAAAATACCTACCCCAGGTTTGTGTCCTGTCGTCCACAATCAGATCCTTCAGTTATTCTCTCAAAGCTTTATCTTTTTTCTCTGTCCTGACTTGTATTTCAACTGCTGGTTGGTTAATCGAGGGGTTCCCAACCCCTGGGCTGCTGACCAGTACTGGATCATTGAACATTTGCTACCGGACCATGAGGAAGCGATATAAACATAATATATTTTTGATTTGTATGTATGTGGGTTAATGGAGGGTGCCTTTGTTGTCATTTGTGCGCCAATGTTTGTGGTTGTGTTATCAGCTCTTGAAAGATGTTACGTGTCTCTCCCTTCTTTCCGCCTCTGCCCCCACAGCCTAATCAGTTCAGTGCAGACGGTCTCTCTATAATTCTTTCCCCATATCCTTGTTTCCCTCCCTCCCTTTTCTCCATTGCTAGTTGTTTTCCTCCCACTACACATACTCTCTCACTGCTGACGTCTGTTAGAGTGTGAGCGATGGACAGTCTGTGCGTTTGTGCGCGAGATAGAAGGGTCATTACTGTAAATGACAGGGTTCCCTGCTGGTGCAAACTGAAACATGTCTTTTCCCACAAGTTCAGAGCCACACAGTACAACTACAGCATGTCAGTCTGTACAGCTGTGGTGGCTTTGACTAGAAAAGGTTCAGGTTAGTGATAAGCAGAAGAGTGAGATGAGTGAGTTTAACATTATTACTAGCCATCATATTCTGCGAGTGATTTAATCTTTCTGTATCACATTTGCCTGTCTTTAGTATGTTCTTTTTTTGCTTGTACAAGTGCTGATATGATGTCAGGCTTTCAGACAGGACTGATAAAACACGATCGCACATTAACCTATGATTTAAAAAAAAGCCCAACAATGGGGAAATGTGGAACTATCTGATCAATGAATAATACATAGATGCAATTAGGACTCTTACTAGACATTTAATTTCAGCTTTTGTTACACAGTGCTACAGACACATCTTGACTGAGGTTGGTTATTATTTCATTAGTGATGCTTCAAAGTCAATACCGTCATTCACCCATAAGATGTGTTGAGTTTGAGTAAAGGGCGTTAATTATTACTGGAACATGATCTCAGTGTGTTGCAAGGCATATGCTGTGTAGACATAGCCGCATGCACCTCAGCTTATCTCATCGTCCAGTGTGTCTTCATGTTTGGGCAGGGTTGATCAGAGAGAGTGAATTTTTGTGTGCTAGCTTGCAGCTGTTCAGCTCTCGTTCACCTTGAAAATGAAAAGGCTGCTGCAGCCACTGCAGTAACAGCAGATTATAGGTGCCACAGTTTGTTCACTTCTCCTCCACATTATAAAGGCAGCACAGCAGCTGACGTCATGTCAGGCTGTGTTCAGTGTTTGGTGTCTCACTGGTGCACAGTTGCTGCTGAGTCATGGGCTCGACAGAGATCCCTGCTCTAGTGTGTTTCACTGGGAAGCTGTATTCGGTACTCTTGTCTCATGTGTGTTTTCCTGTGTCATGAGAGGTGTGTGTCAGGATGTTCATGCATTCAGTTTAAAGTGCATCTGCCTTTTTGAAGCTGGTTTGGGATGCTCATCTTTTTATAATAAGGGATTTAAGTTGCACATTCATCCTCCTACTCCTTTTAGGAGCAGATCCCTGAGAACATGTACATGTATAAAATGTTCTGAACTCAAGGTTCCCTGGGTTTTTGAGGAGATTTTGACCTCTGCCAAAGTTCTGTCATTTGGTCTAACAAGCTGCATTTGCTTTCCTCAGAAAGCCAATGAACTTTGAGCTTAAGATATTTTATCACAGCTCTGTTGTTGCTAGAATCTATCAATGTGTGTTTGAATCACCTGAACCACCTTCATAAAGTTGGAATAAGGCAGAAAAGCTCATCAGCCAGAGGGGGGATGAGTTACTGTTGCAGCTCTCACACACAGTTCTGGATCAGTATTCAGATGGAAAATGAGATGCTCTGTAATTTTCTCTAAAGGAGGTTGTAGATGATGTAGAGAATCAGAGCTCCATAGCCTTGAAACTCTTCTTCGTCTCATTTCTCTCCTTCTCTCACCTTCTGTCTGGCTGTTACTGCAGTCCCTTGGCACACACTGGACTTGCATACTGCTCTTTATCAGCATCAGGGAGAGAGAATGGGACAGAAAGACAGGGAGAGAGGGAAGGAGGGGTTAACAGAAGATTACTGATGAGAGTAAGAGCAGCCAAACGCAGACAGTTACTGCATGTACATCACTCTGCCTTTGTCGCTGTAGACTCTTGGCCTTACAGACGCAGAGGGGAAATGGCCAAAGTGGTCTCGTAGCTCAGTGGGCATGGGACACAGATAAAACAGCTGTCAGCCTGGTTTCTCTTCAGACTCACCACTAGTAAATAAGCATGTCCTTCCAGGAGCACAGGAGCCCCAAGAATTATGAAGAACTTAAAGACGCTTAAAGAACCAGGAAAATGTACTTTTTAAAAACCGATAATTGAAAATGAAAGGTAGAAGAGGCAGATGTTGAGAACACGAGGCAGACTGATCAAGGAGCAAAACAGATGTAAGAAAGTGAAAAACTGAAGAGACAGATCGAGGTAGGGGAGGGCGAGGCAGGAGGAGCCAGAGAGGGACATGGTAATAAGCAGCCTAGACTGTAGATGACAGAGGGGGGCACAGGAAAAAATGGTACATAAATATACAAATACAAGCAGTCAGATTTCCTTAACTAATTCCTCCATGTTTTCTCACACACACTGTTATTGAATATCAGCAAGACAAATGTGAGGCACTGTTCAAATCCAGGTCTCTCACAGAGTCAAAGCTGTTTCTGCTGACTCATTGTGTGTGTTTGGAGGGGACTGTTTGGAACTGTAAAGCTCATTTTGTCTGTGTTGCCAGATTGTGTGAATGCATCGAGACCGAGCTTAATAAATGTGGAGAAATCCTGAAAGCATCTGTATGATATTTTTGATGTTAATTAGTTCTGCAGTAGCATCAGGAGTGTGGACTTGAAGTTCAGTTTGTTTCTGTACATTTGGCAACAGCAGCTCAACAGATAATTACTGTTTTCTTTTTCCTGTGTTACTTTGTTCTTCTGATCATTCTGCTGCAGACAGGCAGTGGCAAGTCACAATAGCAAACCCTGCTTTCTCTCCGTTCCCTTCAGATTTCAGAAATCTATGTGAGCGGTGAGTCAGGTGACCTCACAGCCAAAGAGAAGCTGTTGTTATGGAGCCAGCAGGCGACAGACGGCTACCCCGGCCTCCGCTGTGTCAACTTCACCTCATCATGGAGCGACGGGCGCATGTTCCTAGCTCTGCTGCACAGATTCAGGTTAGAGATGGTGTCACCTTTTCTAGCATTCGGTGGTGTTCTAGTCCGACTGCAAAAAGGTTGATCCCATTGACGTCGAGTGTTTGAGTCAGCAGTCATTCATATCCAGGCTGAGTTAAACAGCTCAAAATGGAGAAAATCACTTAATGCAGGTATATTAGGTAAAGAACTGCTCAAACAACCCAGGCGTCATTCTGCCCTGGGTGGTGCTTTAACCAAAGATTCATAAGGGGATGTTTCAGACGTTAATTTCCAAATAAGAATGTTAGCGTTTTAAACAAAACACACAGCAGAGATATTCTGGTTTAACATGCGCAGCAGCAGCTGGATAGACAGCAGCATCAAAGCCAAGTACAATGCCCCCCCCCTCGTGTGTTTTTTCCAGGCCAGACCTGATCAACATGGAAGTGGTGTCGCAGCAGAGTAACCGTGAGAACCTGGAGCAGGCCTTCGAGATTGCCGAGTCGTTAGGGGTGACCAGACTGCTGGACGCCGAGGGTGAGACTGTAAATCTGAATGAATGCACTGAGCGACTGCCTCCCTGGCTGTTCAGGACAGAACAGAGGCTGAATTTTGGAGAGTCACTGTTTTAATAACTGAGCTTTTTCTGCTGAGTTTTCATCTTGGGAAACTTAATGTGTAACCTGTAGAAAATGTCAGCAGCTACGTGTTATCTAGGCTGGTTATAAAGGTTCTACTGTCTACAAACGTGCCAGGCAGTCCTAATAACTGACTAACAAATACAATGTTTATATCTCTAGCCTTGATGTGTTACATCCTCCCTGCATCTGTGGACTCTCTTTATGGCCCTATATTTTATATTTTTCCCACACAAACCCATTAAAATCCACTCATCACAGGCCATTGATTTTAGCTGATGTTGACCTCTTGAGTCCTCTGAGCCTAGTTTGTCAGCTGGAAGTGTGGCACACTGTTGAATGCTTGACTGATATCGCCTTATGTTTCCTGCCACTTAGGAAGTAAGTGTCATTGTGTATTCCTTCTGTTGCTGTGTTGCTAAACTATTAATGCTACATCCAGCAATCAGCCAGCTCAGAAAAACACATGGATAATGTGGTTTCAAGGGGTTTGACTGTCCCCTCTATATCTCTCTCAGTGATGGTTTAATTTTGTTAAATTGTTAAGTTGTTGCCAAGGTTTTAGTCCCTAAATATGTTATGGTTTACTCAAAGTTTCATTCCGAGCCACGTGTGATTTGGAAACTTTGCACTTTGGAAGTCATATTATTATTATGATAGATCCGTCTGCTTGCTTTTTGCAGGTTTTCTGTCGTCTCTAATTTCCTTCTCTTTTTCCTCAGATGTTGATGTTCCATCTCCAGATGAGAAGTCGGTCATCACCTATGTCTCCTCCATCTATGATGCCTTCCCCAAGATCCCCGAGGGTGGAGAGGGCATCCTCGCACATGTGTGTCTTTATATTCTGCTCCTGTGCAGCTGTTTCTAACTTAGAGCTCATTATAGATGGATTCGGCACTGGTGTTGCTGTGTTTGTACATTATAGCCTGTAATGTGTTCATCTTCAGGGTAGCTGATAAAATGCATGCAGTACCGTTTACAGCATACAGTGCTGTTTTCAGCAGGTTCATTTCACACTTCGTGTTATTTCCATTTTGTGCAGCTTCATGAGTAATGACCTGGAACTTTCAAATAATGATGTCATTATCGTACTTTCTGTAAAATGATGATGTTTTTTGTCTGTTTCCATTGAGAACTAACTACTGTCATCTTTGCCTCCATCAGGAGGTGGAGCAGCGCTGGTCAGAGTACCAGTCCCGGTTCTCCTCTCTGCTCCAGTGGAGCCGCCAGCATACGGCCCTCATGGCCAACAAGAACTTCCCACAAAACCCTGTAGAACTCAAGGTGGGCACACAGTATTTGTTTATTTAAAACATTTTTTCATCCTGTTTCTTTTACTTTTGAGATAAATTGGTATCAGAGATCGCGTTCGCATAAACAGGGAGAAAAGTTTGAGGGAATCCACTAAACTCCTTGTATGTTGAAGGGGCCGGTAACCCTCAAGGCAACATTAACATTAAGGTTTGTGAAAATTGGTGACATACAGACATAGGTGCATTAAATCAGGTGTAAATCAAATGATCTCAATGCAACAGGACCGACTGTAATGGGAATGTATGCTGTCTCAGCTTTGTCTTTTCAGTTCCACCACCATGTTTCCAGAATAAAGGAGGTGACAAGCACTTTCTATAAAACCCAGAGAGGACAGACAAAGGGAGAGAGGCAGTGAAGGAAGGACAGGGGTTTAATAAAGTGGATAACAATGAGAGAGAGAGAGTGAAGAATTTGATTAAAAGAAGAATGAGTGAAGAATCAGTGAATTAGTTTGCAGTAGAGGAGTGTGACGTTAAAGGAGAAAGGACAACTATGAAAAAGGATGCTGCTCTAATCGAAATAATGGTTGACATGATGTCCAAAGACAAGAGGAGAGGAGGGAGGGACATGAAGCAGTCAAATATGTAGCTTCAAATGACTGTAGACAAACCGGCTAATAACCACCCAGGGAGAGAGGCTGTGATTACGAAGGTTTGATGACGGGTGTTGGCTTTGTGTTTGACCTTAAACAAAGCCTGTGGTCGGACTGAGCCCAGAACCCTTATCAGCAGCTTCTGTTTCTCTTCTCCTTCAGGCACTTTACAACGAGTACGTCCATTTCAAAGAGACGGAGATCCCTGTGAAGGAGATGGAGAAAGGTCACATCGAGCACCTCTACAAGCTGCTGGAGGTGAGAATGAACAGATGGATAAAGGAGCAGAGTTGTGTTGGAGGAAACGGTGACCAGTGTTTTGCACGGTGTGCAGAGCTCATTGTGTCACGTTGGGGTTCAGCTCAGGAGGATTAGTCCGATGTCGAGGAGAGAGTTATTGATGTTTGTCCAAGTTGCATCATACAGTCGTCTCCTGAAAGAGAAGTCATTTCCGTTGTAACACTATTATCAATGCAGTAGATTGTGTGGTTGAACACATACACACACCCACACACACAGTAGCTGATAACAGGACCTCCTTTATTCTTACTCAGTGTTTGTCTGCGGTGTGATCTAATGTTTACCCATGAACTATAACTCTGGTCTAATGGAGTCTTTCAGTCATGTTAGTGTCTGTGTGTTTTACCAACATGTGCACTTGCACTGAAGCATGATGGGATGTTAAGTGTATATTTAACCCGTGTGTGTCCAGGTGTGGTTCGAGTTTGGTCGTATTAAGCTTCCTCCGGGCCTCCATCCTAATGACCTGGAGGAGGAATGGGGCAAACTTATCCTGGAGATGCTGGAGAGAGAGAAGGCCCTGCGGCCAGCCGTGGAGCGGTAGGCACACTCAACACACACTCAACACACACAGCAGGGTACTCGGTATTAAATCGGACTGCTGATGCAAGTCGTTGCATTAATTTTCTTATCAAATGTGATTTTCACGGCCCTTCACCCTCCATGTTTGTGTGTGTGTTTTCAGGTTAGAGCTGCTGCTTCAGAGAGCCAACAAGATCCAGAACATGGCACTGGACTGTGAGGAGAAGCTCACCCTCGCTAAGAACACACTCCAGGCTGTGAGTACCGGCCCTCTCTCATCTTCCACCCTTTTCATTTCCCCACACACACACACACACACACACACACACACACACATGCGGGGTCCTTGGGTTTACATTGGGTAAATGTTGGATTTACAGTGCGTTAATTTTAACAGGCTATAAAAGCAAGTTCCCTTCTGGGACAATAAATATTTACAGTTTTCCTGCTTTCTGCAAACAAAGACTCTTCCCTCTGCCCATTGTCATGGACACAGAAAGCTCTGTGTTTTGGGGTTTCAAATTTGTCAAAATAATTGATGATCAGCAGGTCTTTCCAGCTATTAACTATAGAATTTAAACCCCCATTTTTCATTTTCATATTTGCCCTCTATTAATCCTGTTGGTGTTTCCTGCTGTAAGAGCCCACTTTTTCTCATAAGGCTTGCTTTGGTTTCACTGTATTGTTTACTGAATCTGAGCCTCAGGGAGATGCTAAACTTTAGAACATCCAACTTTGTAAAAAAATAAACAAATAAAGCACCTTAATCCATAAGCAAAGCAAACAAACAAAAAAAAGCCCTTGTGTTGTCCAGGACATGTCTCGAGTGGAGAGTGGCGAGGCGGTGCAGTGTGAGAGAGAGCTGGCCTGCTACCTGCAAGACTGTGAGGCTCTGATCGGGCAACTTAACCAGGAGCTCAAAGTCCTCAGAGATGAGAAGTACTACCAGGTGGAGCAGCTGGCGTTCAGGTGAGTCGGGAGAGAAAAGGCTGATTGTGTTGAATCTGTAGACTTTTATAAAACTATCAAAGTAGTCCTTGTATAAGTAATCAGTGTATTATAGACGTTTCAGTTTGTTGACATGGAATGCAGAAGGCTCATTACATTTGTATTACATTGTACATTGTCTTGCCATTAAATCCTGTAATTAGCTGCTATAGTTATTGTGTTTTACCTTCTAGTGTTTGTCAAGTGCACAAAGGTGCTGTGATGTAAATCAGTGCTGTCAGACATGGAAAGAGGATCCATGTTTTCTGGCTCATTGACTTGCTCCATTAGGACACTTAATGAAGCAGCTATGTCGCAAAGCGGCCATTGTGTGATTGTCTCTATTATTAGTCAGAAAATTAGCATTATTTGACTGTTTTCCTTTTAACATTTTGCACAGAAACCCCACAAAAATACAGAGCTCTGTTCTTTTGTTAGTTCTCCTATATTGAACTATTTAAGGCACTTGATTCTAATGGTTTTCTGATTTTATAGGAGACTTTAAGTGAGGATCACCTCTTAGAATCACAGCAGTCTTCCCTTCAGTAACTACATATCTTTGTCCCTCACCACCAGAGCATCCTTCCTTCAAGAGGAGCTGGTCTCCCTCAGGCTGCAGTGCTCCAGTGTCTACAGGAAAGGACATTTCTCTCCATCCCTGGGCAGCACCGGACCAGAGCGCACCGGCCAGCGAGCCACTGGCCGGGCGAGCCCCTGACAGCGGCTTGTCACTGGGACCGACACTGCTGGGAGCTGAGGGGGTTGTGGGAGCCGCGCTTCTGCGGCGACCAATGGCCCGCTCCCAGCTAGTGGCCATGTCTTCATCAGAGGATGAAGGAAGCCTGAGGTTCATCTATGAGCTGCTCGGATGGGTGGAGGAGACACAGGTCGGTCTCCGTAATGTTTAAATGGAATAGTTTTCATTATCTGGTGATTACTCTCTTAGGAAATAGAGAAAAAATGGCCACTTCATGAAGTGGCTGCTAGACTCTGTAAAAAATACTATGAAACAAGAAGTAATGCTTTGTTCTTTAAAGTGATCTTGACCTGTGCTTGTGTTTCAGGATCTTTTAGAGCGAGCTGAATGGGGGGCTGACCTACCCTCTGTGGAAAACAACCTTCAAGAGCACAACAATATACACACCGCAGTCGAAGAACTAATGAGCGGCCTGCAGGAGGCACACAGCTACGAGGTTCGCACACAGGACTTACACATGAACACAGAGGTTTCTGCTGAGAGCTGTGGTTTGTAACAAAGCCATCCTGTCCTCTTCTTCAGGCTAAAGTCTCTCCCAACTTCAAGAGCAGTTACTCTGAAACCCTGGCCAAGCTGGAGCACCAGTACTGCAAACTGCTGGTCAGTCTCGCTCACAGACCTGTGGATGTGTCTTTAGTATCACCCTTCTTTGTTTCCCAGTTCACCCCCACCTCAGTTAATCCCATTATAGCATGACAGGACTCCTGTGCTCTTGAATTCTACTCTCAGTTCATTGATGGTCAGTTCATGTAGTTTCTTTATGGCTGGAGGTTTTTTGATGGATTGTATGTGCGAACACATGCACTTGTAACAGAAGAAGTTACAGTGCAAGTTAGAGAAATGACTTTCTGGAACATGTTTTCTTGTTATGAGAAGCACAAAAAAGTGGAAGTAAAATGGTTTAATAAATGCCTCTAATTTACATTTAATGGGCACTTCAGTGATTTGTCTCTGCTGTTAGTTTCCTGCTCTGATGTCATGTTCACAAGATTTTGCTTATAATCCTTATAAATGCAGCAAAGCAATAGTATAAACTACCAGACGAGAGAGGACATGTGGTTTTATTTTTATTTCTCTCTGCACTGCTGTTCAGCCTGATGATGATGTTTGTTTATGTGGTTGCTAAAGGAACATTCGTCATGGCGCCTGCGGAGCTTGGAGAGCCTGCATGCGTTTGTGTTGCACTGCACTGAGGAGCTGATCTGGCTCAACGAGAGGGAGGAGGAGGAAATTGCGTACGACTGGAGTGACAACAACACCAACATGAATGCCAAGAGAGAATTATTCAGCGTGAGTGAGGGTGAAACTGACATATAAGCCATAGTGGTTTCCTTTGTCAGATCAGAAAACACCGAATTACAGAGCACAAACCTCTGAAATTTTACAGAAAAAATATATATTATGCAAAGAAAAGCAACATGGAAACATGAAACAAGCTCTACTCACAGTTTCTACAAAGCACAGCTTTTTTCCACACACAGAACATCAGAGCTCAGAATTAATGATCGGAGACCAGCGTTGTAAAACCCTGTCATCATCATCATCATAGCCATCGTCCTTTTTCTGTTCTGCTTACAGGAAATGAGGTTAGAGCTGGATGAAAAACGAGATGTGATGCGGTCACTCCAGGAAACGGCCAACCGTCTGTGCCAGGAGAACCATCCTGCCAAACAGACCGTGGAGGTGAGATTATGATTTAATTCACTTGGGTCAATGACCTTTAAAGATGGTGGGTTTTGCCTCTGTGACCTTTAAAATGCTCCTCCTTTCACTTGACCGTGCACTTTGATGTTTTGTTGCACATGCATTCAAACGGTCAGCAGGTAAAACTACAGTACGTGTCCTCTTTTAAACCTCATTGGCAACCAGTGGGAGTTGCTTCTACCAGAAACATTGAATGACAAAAATTATTACTTGACAATGCAAAATGCAGGAATAAGAAAACTGACTTAGGTCTTGGTTTTCATTTTGGTTATATAATTTAGAAGACCACTGACCCAAGAAGCTGCCCATGAAGTGCGTAGCTTTATCTTTGCTGGTCTAAAATAATTTGAATAAATCTGCAGTGTGTCACAAACGTTCTCCCTGTGTCCATCGTCCTGTACGTGCAGGCGTACAGTGCAGCCCTGCAGACTCAGGGCCAGTGGGTGGACCAGCTGTGTGTGTGTGTAGAGCAACATCTCAAAGACAACACTGCGTACTTCCAGGTAAGACATCTGCCAGGCAAAGTAGTAGTACAGTCTTGAATGATCAGCAGAAATGTAACTTTCAAACTCAGAATTCATAAAATAAATGAATCTACAAGATATATATAGACGTTCTCTTCCGCTTGTCAAAACTGTTGTGTAAAAAATAATTCATGTTTTGTGTCCTCAGCAGGCTCCTGTGAAAATTGTTTTGATGCCTTTATTTTTCTGTCTTTTGTCAGTTCATGAGTGATGCTCGGGACTGCGAATCATACCTGCGCCAGCTCCAGGAGACCATTAAGAGACAGTACACCTGTGACAAGAACAGCAGACTGAGCAAACTGGAAGACCTGCTGCAGGATTCCATGGTATCTGTTCTCCTTCAGTTTCTCATCTCCGACTTAATCTACAGTTTGAACTGGGACAGGAAACAAGGGGAACAGAGTTTTGTCCTGTTTCCCTTCAAAAAAGTCTTACTATATAAAATATTTAAACCTGCAATATGTTATAAGTGGATTCTCTTTAAGATGTTTGAACTGGATGTTGTTTTGTCTGCAATAATATAAAGATCACTTATTGATTGACAGCTGTGAGCTTCCCTCCAGTCTGTTCACCAGGTGAATCCAAATTCAATTAATTGCATCCATTTCCCTCACTTGCATCTTAGTCCTGCCCACGTAAGATGCAAGGAGGAGATGCCTGGAGAAACTGTGAGGACAGAGGAAGCCAGGAAATGCATCCTTTCCTTGAGTCCTCATTTGAAGCTTCCAATCACGCAATGATTTCTGACGTCCTCATTTGAAGCTTCCAATCACGCAGTGATTTCTGACAAAGGGGCATGTCAATTTGTAACAGACTTGTGCGAAGGATGCTCTCGTGTCCTTGGTTATAGCTCCTCCAGGCAGCTTCCTCACTCCTCAGAGCTTTGGGATGTCCTTCATCATGGCGGACCAGAACGACTTCCAGGTCGAGCGAGGGCCAAGGAACAATAAAATAAAGGAACTAGGATTCACCTACTGAGTCTGGGTCACAGAAGCTCTTGACAGTTCCTCTTCACATAAAGATTTGTTTTGGAGCAAGATTCAACTAAAAACATTAGAAAAAAGTGAATGTAGCTAAACAGTTTTAGGGAGCATATGCACGTTTGATGCCACCAGTACAAACATGACATCTCTGAAATACTCCTGGACTGAGGTTTTAACAGGAATGACATGACTGTCCTACCGACTGTTGTGCTCTGCCTCAGGCAGCTGCAGCATGCTGCATGACAGGGTGAAATAAGTGTGTCGCTGAATCATCCTCATGGTGGCACATTTGTGAAAGTGCCATCTTCACACCTAGCTTACACACAAACACACACGCGTCTGACTTTAGCAGATGGCAGAGTTAGTGTGGGCGGCGCTCCACAGGCCGCAGCAGTGAGCATATCCTCCCAATAACTGTGTGAATGTGTGTGTCACAAACAGCTGCTCCTCACCAATCTGGGTACTGTCAGCATTGTTCTGTCTGTGTGTCACAAACAGCTGCTCCTCACCGATCTGGGTATATTCGCATGCTATCTCATGCGTTTACATCTGTGTTTGCATGTGCTTTTGTTGGTGCGATGCGTGTGTGTTAATCAGTTTCCAGCTCCAGTTAATGAAGTTTCCAGTTCACCGGGCTCCATCTCAGGGGAAAGCTGATACTGTAAACACTTCTGAATGACAGAAACCAGGCAGCTTCACCTTTTGTTTGTCTCAGATAGTAACTGAGAAAAGGATATTGAATCAACTGTTTCACCCTCTTCGAGCAGATTAGGGTTTAAACTAGGCTGTTTGATCACTTTTGATCACTCCTGACCTCACTTTGTCTCATCTTTGTTTACATATACATTTTTTTATATGGTTAGATTTCATGAGTGTTTGTGCATCACTGAATATTAATTTGCTACATCTACACATACAAACATCTTACTATTAAAGATGGTGGGTTTTGCCTCTGTGACCTTTAAAATGCTCCTCCTTTCACTTGACCGTGCACTTTGATGTTTTGTTGCACATGCATTCAAACGGTCAGCAGGTAAAACTACAGTACGTGTCCTCTTTTAAACCTCATTGGCAACCAGTGGGAGTTGCTTCTACCAGAAACATTGAATGACAAAAATTATTACTTGACAATGCAAAATGCAGGAATAAGAAAACTGACTTAGGTCTTGGTTTTCATTTTGGTTATATAATTTAGAAGACCACTGACCCAAGAAGCTGCCCATGAAGTGCGTAGCTTTATCTTTGCTGGTCTAAAATAATTTGAATAAATCTGCAGTGTGTCACAAACGTTCTCCCTGTGTCCATCGTCCTGTACGTGCAGGCGTACAGTGCAGCCCTGCAGACTCAGGGCCAGTGGGTGGACCAGCTGTGTGTGTGTGTAGAGCAACATCTCAAAGACAACACTGCGTACTTCCAGGTAAGACATCTGCCAGGCAAAGTAGTAGTACAGTCTTGAATGATCAGCAGAAATGTAACTTTCAAACTCAGAATTCATAAAATAAATGAATCTACAAGATATATATAGACGTTCTCTTCCGCTTGTCAAAACTGTTGTGTAAAAAATAATTCATGTTTTGTGTCCTCAGCAGGCTCCTGTGAAAATTGTTTTGATGCCTTTATTTTTCTGTCTTTTGTCAGTTCATGAGTGATGCTCGGGACTGCGAATCATACCTGCGCCAGCTCCAGGAGACCATTAAGAGACAGTACACCTGTGACAAGAACAGCAGACTGAGCAAACTGGAAGACCTGCTGCAGGATTCCATGGTATCTGTTCTCCTTCAGTTTCTCATCTCCGACTTAATCTACAGTTTGAACTGGGACAGGAAACAAGGGGAACAGAGTTTTGTCCTGTTTCCCTTCAAAAAAGTCTTACTATATAAAATATTTAAACCTGCAATATGTTATAAGTGGATTCTCTTTAAGATGTTTGAACTGGATGTTGTTTTGTCTGCAATAATATAAAGATCACTTATTGATTGACAGCTGTGAGCTTCCCTCCAGTCTGTTCACCAGGTGAATCCAAATTCAATTAATTGCATCCATTTCCCTCACTTGCATCTTAGTCCTGCCCACGTAAGATGCAAGGAGGAGATGCCTGGAGAAACTGTGAGGACAGAGGAAGCCAGGAAATGCATCCTTTCCTTGAGTCCTCATTTGAAGCTTCCAATCACGCAGTGATTTCTGACAAAGGGGCATGTCAATTTGTAACAGACTTGTGCGAAGGATGCTCTCGTGTCCTTGGTTATAGCTCCTCCAGGCAGCTTCCTCACTCCTCAGAGCTTTGGGATGTCCTTCATCATGGCGGACCAGAACGACTTCCAGGTCGAGCGAGGGCCAAGGAACAATAAAATAAAGGAACTAGGATTCACCTACTGAGTCTGGGTCACAGAAGCTCTTGACAGTTCCTCTTCACATAAAGATTTGTTTTGGAGCAAGATTCAACTAAAAACATTAGAAAAAAGTGAATGTAGCTAAACAGTTTTAGGGAGCATATGCACGTTTGATGCCACCAGTACAAACATGACATCTCTGAAATACTCCTGGACTGAGGTTTTAACAGGAATGACATGACTGTCCTACCGACTGTTGTGCTCTGCCTCAGGCAGCTGCAGCATGCTGCATGACAGGGTGAAATAAGTGTGTCGCTGAATCATCCTCATGGTGGCACATTTGTGAAAGTGCCATCTTCACACCTAGCTTACACACAAACACACACGCGTCTGACTTTAGCAGATGGCAGAGTTAGTGTGGGCGGCGCTCCACAGGCCGCAGCAGTGAGCATATCCTCCCAATAACTGCGTGAATGTGTGTGTCACAAACAGCTGCTCCTCACCGATCTGGGTATATTCGCATGCTATCTCATGCGTTTACATCTGTGTTTGCATGTGCTTTTGTTGGTGCGATGCGTGTGTGTTAATCAGTTTCCAGCTCCAGTTAATGAAGTTTCCAGTTCACCGGGCTCCATCTCAGGGGAAAGCTGATACTGTAAACACTTCTGAATGACAGAAACCAGGCAGCTTCACCTTTTGTTTGTCTCAGATAGTAACTGAGAAAAGGATATTAAATCAACTGTTTCACCCTCTTCGAGCAGATTAGGGTTTAAATTAGGCTGTTTGATCACTTATCAACTGTTTCACCCTCTTCGAGCAGATTAGGGTTTAAATTAGGCTGTTTGTTCACTTCTGACCTCACTTTGTCTCATCTTTGTTTACATATACATTTTTTTATATGGTTAGATTTCATGAGTGTTTGTGCATCACTGAATATTAATTTGCTACATCTACACATACAAACATCTTACTAAATGTAATAATGGAGTCATCACACCTAAACCAACTTACTTGGCCAGATTCTTTTTCTAGTACTCTTTAAGAAAACACAGTGAAGCCATGCTTCTCTTACAGACAAATTGTAATTAGGTGAGTTCACGTGCCCACATTTAGTCTCTGTAAATTGTTTGTCAGTTGACTTGCTATGACAGTGTTGCCAACTGCAGTGAATGTCATCTCAGTGTGAAATTCATCCTCTTAGTTTCCCTCTCTCTACCTCAGTCCGTCTCTAACTCTTCCTCCTTTTATCTCCTCCCTTCTGTACGTCTCTTCTCTGCCTGTCGTAATGTTTGAAGACGATGAATTCTTAATGAATCACTCTGCTGGCTGCAAAACATAGGTGAAATGTAATTTCTACCTGACAGGGTGAAGCGCACGGTTAAAGGTTTAATGGTTAGCGTCCAAGGTAAACCAAATACCTGGATCAGTCCAAATATCTCAGGAGCTACAGGCTAATGGGCTAATTAAAACTCGCAGGTCCTGCATGAATTTAGATGCTGGACATAGAGTAATACCTTTAGCTATAGACCACCGTGGGCCTGGGCATGGCAGTGTCGGTTCATAGTGAACTGTGTCAGCAGCTGAGGGATAGATCGACACACGGTTTTGTGCACACATTCAAGGTTCCCAGACAAGATATCGTATTGACTTTTGGAGATCCCTTGACTTTTCCTCTAGCACCATCCTGAGGTTAACATTTGTGATTCTGAAATGTCAACTACTGAATGGATTGTCATGAACTTTGGGGCAGACATTCATGTGCCCATCATGATGAACTGGATTAACGTCTGAGATTTGTCCAGTATTTTGTTTTATGGTCAGATAATAATAATCTCCTCAGTTGTATTTTATGTTTAGTGCTAATTATTTAATGTTGGCATGTTAACACTGTGAGCATGTTGTAGTGCTGACATTAGCAGTTAGCTCACAGCCTCACAGAGCCACTAGCATGGCTGTAGACTCTTGTTTTGTCTTTACTTCAGTTGGAAGTGCAGGAAACACCTTGTTACAGTGACCGACTCACACTTTGATGACCAGTTCTGTGGCATGCAAAGTGATGTCTGGTTAATAAAAAGGGTCAGTAGAGTTAATACACAGACTGACTTACTGACAGAACATTATAACTGTAGGACTTACTAGAACCTGACTTGATTAACAGTTTGAATGTCTCATGACTTTTCCCTTCCTGTAGGAGGAGAAGGAGCAGTTGATTGAGTACCGGAGTACTGTGGCAAGTCTAGTGGGCCGGGCCAAGACAGTGGTGCAGCTCCGCCCCCACAGTGCAGAGAGCACCCTGGGAGCTGCGACACCCATCAAAGCCATCTGTGACTACAGACAAATAGAGGTACAGGACCTGACGCATCTTATACTTCAGGAGCAAAGTGTTTAGCAGATGTGCATATTTCCTTCTTCTCAGCAAAGAGTCACTGTAGAATTTTAGTACCGGAAAACTAGAAATCTTACTTTCGCCTTCTTAGATGTCAGATACTTGTGTTAATGAAGGTTTATACAGGAACTCTTGTATGAAGGTTGTGACACAGCATATTTGTTCAGCACCAGCTCACCACGGACCTCCTACCTCCTCATCACCAACCAGGTCCACCCTGCACGTCGTCTCCAAACCCTTCCACACGACCACCTTGTGGCTGTGGTTTAGCTGCTTTCAACATGTGATACTCAGTTTTCTCCCTTCTTAGACTGATGATATACAAAATCTTTGCTCAGCCTACGTGGTCCATACTGATGAATAGATTACAGCAGTGGAATTTTTCTCTTTTGTAAACAGTTCCAACTGTTTTCACTTCATTTTAACTGGCAAGTACAAATAGCTACACTCAATTTTGAAGCTGAATTTGCATAATGATCGTGATCCAGAAACCGCTGTGACCGGATCATTGCAAAATCCCAAAAATAGCCAAAAGACATTTGGAAGTAAATATTAATAACAGAAGAAATGAAGCTGTGGACTATTTTCCCCCTAGTGCTACTTTTATATAACACTCCAGTGAAATCTCTCGCTGTGAAGTCCTCAGGGAATCTAAAAGCTGATCCATTATACATCTGTCCAATCCCCTCTGCAGGTTCAGGTGAAAGCTAGCACCTAGCCCTCCAGCAGCTTGGCATGGATGTGTACCTACCTCTAAAGCTGCTGTGTTAGATTCCTCAGGGCCAGTTTGTTTATCATAGTGGACTGGATGTGAGGTGTTGTGTCCAGGTGAAGGAGGAAGGTAGTTTGAAGGAAAAAAGGAAGATGCAATCTGCCACAGTGCTGAACCTAAAAGCAGTGTGTGCTGATATTCACCAAACCTCTGGACAAACGTGCACATGACCAAAAGTAATCTTTCTCTCCTTCACTTTCCTGTGTCTTCTCCTTTTTCTCCACACCCCCATGGACCTTTTTGCTTCTCCCCTCTCACTCCCTCTTCTTCCTCCTCCTCATCCACCTCCCTTTCCTCTCGTCTGTCGGCTGGGCTGACAAGACAAACGTTCAGGTATAGCTGCCTATATTATCCCTCTCTCACCTCAGATTCTTACACTGTACACACTATGCTGTGGCTGCCCCTCTCTTATCAGCTGTCTTTATATCCAGATTTAATTTCCACCAGTTGTACAATCTGTGCTCACTGTGAGTCTGGTGTACACCTACTGTGTTATCATACAACTAGTGAAGCAGTAGGTGTGCATTACTAAATGGAAGGCCAGCACTTGGGTGAAAATTGGTGAAGGCTTCCTATTAGAAAATGTGATCACCTTAAGGAGAATGAAGCTGTCTTGAAGAAATAGGTATTTGTTTGGCAGAAGCATAACCAGGTCGGTGGGGCACAGAAACACTGGTAGCAGGTTCATCTCAGTGTGTCCACCTGTTATGCTGTTTCCTTTTGTACATCATAATACCAGCACATATTGAAGCTGATGTAAAACAAGATGCTAGAGGTGAAGCTGACCGATGAAAGACTCTGAGTACATTTACATTTACATGTCAGTGCCCAGCGGCCTCCCGGCGTGTTATGAATCATCCATGCCTACAGTTCTTAAATAAATTAGTACATTTAACAGTTTGTCATTTAGATCATGAACAAACAAATCTTTAACACCAACTCCTCAAGATAAAGTGATGCAGAACCATCACTATCATTGATTTAATCTGGAGCTGTTTGCATTGCAGCATCACTGCAGCTGTTAATCACCTACTAATGAGCTTTTAAACAGTGATGCAGTTGCAGACTGAAAGAGACTGAAATGCAGGAGACTACAGTAGAGTAGCAGTAGTACTGGACAGAACTCAGTATATAAGGGCAGGTGGCAGCCACTGAACTAACTTGAATCAGTCCACAGCCTCTGAGGGTCTGGCAGACAGTAACAAGTCACAGCATTAAGCTTTGATTTGCATTTTATACATTTACTCTGTGTGCGTAGCTTTCATTGCTGTACTGAAGTGTGTGCGTGTACAGGGAAGGGGTGAGAGAGGATGGGGGAGGAGGTAGACCTCTAGCCTTGTCTCTGCAGCCCTAAATCTCTCCCCACAGTCATGGCTTTGCCTTATATCTGTTTATTTAAGTTCCTAATCCCAAGCTCTTTGTCCTGCACTGGGTTTCTTAAAACACCGTGTCAGTAATTTTCTTCCTGTTGTTGGTGAATTGCTGCACACGTGAATTTATGAAACTCGTGTATCATAAGTCAGATTTTGGAGAATTTTTGCTGCTTTCACAATAAAAGCTTTCTGCCTAGATGTGCAAAGCAGCTTTCAAATGGTGTTGTTCCTTTGTCAGGTTCTCTAATGTCATCATTTTAGGGCTTCTGCTAACTTCACAAGAGCCATGAATGTGTCGCTTTGAGTTTGTTGCTTTCAGCTTTTGGTTTACACGTTTCCACTTCTCTCCTCCCTGATTTCACCTCCCTTGCTTTCTTCCTCTTTTCCATCTGACCCCTTTTCATTTGTCCTGTCTGCCATCTTTCTTGTTAACCATTTGCTGACTTTGTAATCTTGCTTCTTGCCTTTTTGTTAATTTTCTTTCTCCATCTCGTCTTTATTGTCCCTCTCGCCATGTTCATCTTTGCCCCCCCCTCTGGTTCTGCCTCCGTTCTGCACCCCTGCCTCCTCTCAGATCACAATAAGCCAAGGAGAAGAGTGTGTGCTGGAGGACAACTCTCAGAGGACCAAGTGGAAGGTGATCAGTCCCACAGGGAACGAGGCCATGGTCCCCTCAGTGTGTTTCACCATCCCGCCTCCGAACCAGGAGGCCATCGACATAGCCAGCAGGTCAGACAGATACCACAAGGATAACAGCAGTGTTGTTGTGATTGCATTTACGTTAACGTTGTGAAAACTTATTTCACAGATCATAAAAAAACAACAACCTCAGGTTCATTCGGTTTGAATCAATCAAAGTCAACACATTTGCAGAGTAGCATGTTATTATGTGTTAGTTTTCTTATCGTGCTGCTCAGTCGGTTTATCACAGCAGGTGCCACTGTTTCCGGTCAACACCTCACGTAGACCCTAAAGAAATAAATACGATTTTAAATTGGCATTCATCTACACTCTGTATTTCAGGATTCCCATAGAAATGTCACAACATGGTGGTTATATATTCACATGTATGTTCTTTGTGTGTGTGTGTGTGTGTGTGTGTGTGTGTGTGCGTGTGCACAGGACAGAGCAGCTGTACCAGAAGGTCATGTCTCTGTGGCATCAGCTCCATGTGAACATGAAGAGTGTGGTGTCTTGGCACTACCTGCTCAAAGACATCAGAACTGTCTCCGGATGGAACCTGGACACGGTGAGACTCTGTGTGTGTGGGTGGTGGTATTAACACTGAGACATTTATGACGAGCTGTTTTTTTACTCTGTTCTCTCTGGTTCTTCTCTGCTTTGGTAACCTGGTTTGTCCTTGTCCTGTTCTTCTGCTCTGCTGTCTCACAGGTTCGATGTCAGTCTCCGTCAGAGCGGCAGCAGGTCCTGGATCACTTGGAGTCCCTGTTGTCCGATTTCCTGTCTGACAGCAAAGAGAGCTCTCTGTTCACGCCAGCTGAAAGACGAGAGCTGGAGAAGGATGTTCAGGAGGCCCAGCAGCACTGCCAGGACCTGCTGCTCAACATGGAAACCGGTGAGGCCGGACAGACGTTGACATTCATTTGGTCTAGGTTTACTGAACTTAATTTTAAATTGTAGTAAAATCCTTATCATAGATAGTTAAGTCTCCTCTGTTCTGTTTTTGAGAGAGCAGTCAAATGTCACCATTACATGTGGGTTAGTGTTTTCAGCCGCTGTCTGAAGTTAAACAAACAGTAGGCTTGCACAAAACCTCTAAAATCTTCTGTTAATGATACATTGCCTGTTCATGAGAAGTAAAAATGACTTTAAGGCACTGTATGAGGATAAAGCTCAGCATCAAAGCATAAAAACACAGTTCACAGGATGTTGATCTTCATTTTGTCACCTGAACAATGAACTCCATTTTTAAAACTGAATTAAACAAGCAAATGGCCACAGTGCTACTGTACGTGTGCACACTAACTCTTCTTCTCTTTTTTTTCTTTGACTTCTGTCTCTCCAGTGGAAAAGGACGAGTCCGTCTCTCGATCGTACCTGTCAGAGCTGCAGAACATTACCCTTCGGCTAAAGGAGGCTGAGCAGAGACTGATGAGGGGGATTCAGAGCCCACCCCCTAGGCGGTTGTCAGCAGACGTCGCTGACAACATGGTCCAGATTGCAGAGCAAGAGGTCAGTTTGAGCCTCCTCTGCTGGTAGCCATGTGCAGTCACATCTTTCAAGAAGTTAATATTTATTCAAGATTTAAATCTCATGCCTTCATAGATTTCACACAAGAAAAATAAAAAAAAATCTTAAACATTAGAAATGTGATTATTTTATTAATGGTAATTATTAATCTGCCTTAATAGGTCTAGTAATTGTTGCTGGTATTTGTGTTTGCTAAACTTTTCCCAAGGAAGGAAACTATAATATTCTAATAAAATAAGGTGCACCAGAAGTAAAGCATTGTAATAGTTCAGTGACAGTGAACCAGCATTCTGTCAGTGGTTAAAACAGGTAGTATTCTTGGTTTTAATTACTGTTGTGCCAGGAGAACAGCATATTCCCCTCATTTTGATCTCCATGTTCTATCATCTACAGTTAATTTCTTAAATTATCTTTCCTCTCCAGAAGCTGCGGTCAGAGTTGGATGTCCTGCGCTCCAGTCTGGGCGACGTGTCCCGCCGCTGCGTCAGTTTCTTCGAGGAGAAGCCAACGTCCTCTGGTGTTCCCGTTCTCCGGTCTGAACTCAGTCAGGCTGTGGAGAAGATGGACAAACTGCACAACCTTTCGTCAGCCTATCTAGAAAAGTTAGTGAGCCATTTCTTCTTCTGGCATCGTTGAAGTCAGAAATAGGAAGTTTTCACCAGCAAAATGAATAATTTATGCATCTTTCTTTACCCGTTCAGGTTAAAGACAGTAGACATCCTGATTCACAGCCTGGATGAAGCAGAGAGCCAGGTCAGGAAGTACGAGAGCAGACTAAGTGAAGAAGACACTGTTCCCACAGCAGCCATTCAGAACCTCAGGGAACAGCTCAGGGTAGGGAACACGCTGTCACATCAAATCCTTTTATGACCAGCCAAAGAGACGTTGTGAAACAATTTGACAATAACTTTCATCTCTGTCCTCTTCTTTCTTTTCTTTTGGTTGCTGGTGTATCGCTCTTCAGAAGTGGCAGGATGAACTTGACGAGCACGAGAGCACCTTCCAGTCTTTGCAGTCGGAGGTACAGTGTGCCCAAGAGGCAGGGTCTCAGCTCAGCAAACTCCACCCTGACCGCAGCCCCGAGCTGGAGCTCTACCAGGAGCGAGCCAATCAGATGACAGAGAGGTGGAGCAGTGTCAAGAGACAAATGGAGACACGGTGAGCATGACGAAAAGAAAGAGACATCTGGGGAAGGGGAATAATAAGTCGGGGCGGCTGTGGCTCAGGAGGGAGCGTGGTCGTCTCCCAGTTGGAAAATTGGTGATTTGATTCTCTGTCTTTTTAGTCCACATGTCGAAGTGTCCTCGGGCAAGACACTGAACCCCTGTTGCCCCTGGTGGCCAGACAGCGCTGCCAACACAGGGATTAATAAAGTATGATAAATAAACTAAATTAATTAGGGCAGAGTGAGGGTGAACTGACCCTGTGCTCTGATGTCTGAGTATTTAGAGAAATTTATAATGGGCAGAAAGCCGCCCACCAAGAGTCGGGCTCTGTTGGAGGTTTCTTCTGTTAAAGGGAGTTTTTCCTCCCCGCTGAACTGAATAGAGCAGGTAGCTGTAATGCTTTAATACACTGGATATGAAACTCTGTGTAGTACTTCACTGTACGTACACATTAAATTAATATTTTTGTGTTTGAAATGCTCTGAAAGTCTTCTGCTTTACTGCAGACAAATAGACCTGGAGGCTCTGGGTTCGGCCCTGCAGCAGTACAGAGACGGCCACTCTGCTCTGATCAAGTGGATCGAAGAGACGACAGAGAGACAAGAAAACGCACAACCTGGACAGACAGACAGTAAAGCGCTGTCTGAACAACTGGCCCAGCAGACGGTTTGTAACGGTCATTTCACTGACTTCATTCTGTGACTTGATGGGCTAGATGGATGCCTGGGAGGAATAACAAAATGCCTTGGATTGATTTTAACGAATGATAACAACATTGAACCTTCACACTATTTGATGTAAATGACTTTCTCTTGACACATTCTCCTCTTCAGGCATTAGTAGCTGAGATTGAACAGAACCAGACCAAAGTAGATGAGTGCCAGACTCACTCCAAACAGTACTGCACCTCGGTGAAGGTAAGGTACTTTTACAGCAAAGCATGTTTGTTTTTAAATATACAGAATTAAAATGCATGAAATAGTTTTTGGAGATTTTTACAGTTTACTGTAGATGGTGTTTTTTTGGACGAGTGACCCAAATGATTTGGTAATCAGTACATTTGTTCTGTGCCGCAAACCATCAAGAACCCGTGCACTGTAAATGCATATGCTTTCTCTGTATTATGACTGCACGGCCGTTTTTTATTTATTTATTTTTTTACTTATGTACCATCGTGGCTGTGTTCTGTAGGACTATGAACTACAGCTGATGACATACAGAGCCTTCGTAGAATCTACGCACAAGTCACCTGTCAAGAGGAGGAGGATGCACTCTTCCTCTGACGCCATCACTCAGGAGGTAGGAAGGTAACAGTTTACTGTTTTGATCAGTATTGCAACAGTTTTGTTTTTTGAGTAATTTTTGTTTTTTTGGGGGGGGGTGTCCCTCTCCAGTTCATGGACCTGCGCACGCGCTACACAGCCTTAGTCACCTTGACAACCCAGCATGTAAAATACATCAGTGATGCACTGAGAAGACTCGAAGAAGAAGAGGTAAGACTTCACTCTTTAAAGTGCTGTCAAGCTATTTATGGTTCTTATATTTGTAAGCTACGTATTTGAGTTTTATATGTGTTTGTTAGATTTTGTGGTCAGGTGTGTTAACTGCAGTGCAATCAGAATGCTGTGTTTTGTTTCTCAGATTCACCTAATAATAGTAGATTAACTTGGATAGTTTGAGATATAACTTTTAAAACTCTTATTCGGTGCAGAAAGAGCTGGAGGAGGAGAAGCAGGCAAGGGTCGGCCAGGTTTCAGATCTGCTGGGCTGGGTCAAAGGCCTCCAGGGTCGGACTGGTGGACCAAGCGCTGAGTCTTCACTTGCTGCTCAACAGGTACAATGGCAATCTAATATACTTTAGCTCCTGTAGTTCTGAGCAAACAGCAGACTGTGTTTGTGCTGTGAAGCTTGTAGCTGTTTATACTGTATACTTACCTGAATGAAGGTTGTAAAGGAAAATGGTATTTGTTCTACACTGAGTATATTGTTCATCTATATTGTCTGAAGGCAATCAGTGAACAGCTAGCAGCCAAGAAAGATGACGTGGCTGAAGCCATAAGGAGCACACAGGTCTTCCTGCTGTCTAAAAAGGCCAGCAAGTAAGATCCCATCACACACATGGGCACACACATTGCACTCGCTTTCCAAACATACCGACTACACGCATGACTCTGCCTGTTTCCTAGAAACTAAACTAGCATAGAGCAGCACACATGGACTCTCACACTTTACAAGCAGTACATGCACATCTAGCCACTTGTCATGTAGAAGGTTTTTCCAAGTTGGGAATGCTGTGGAGGGACTTACAGCAGGAGAATGTGTTATTCCACTTGCTTAACAAATGTATTGTTGGTGTGTTTCAAATTATAATGCAAACCATTTATCCTTCTGAAAAAACTATTAAAACAAAACCTTTTCTCTGTGGTTCAGAAACATTCTTCAAAATCAACTACTGGAATTTTATATCAAACCTGCTGTACCCATTGTTCATATGTTTGACATGAGTAAAACGCATAACCCATAACCCATAACCCACATAACCTACCCCCTCCCTCATGTCCTCTCTAGGCTGTCCCCAGAGGAGCGGGCCCATGTGGAGGCTCAGCTGGATGAGCTAACAACCACCTACAACCAGCTGTGTGACAGTTCCACCCAGCAGCTGCAGCAGCTGGAGCAACAACTGGCCAAAGAGGAGGAAAGAAAGGTATATTGGTTGGAGGGATGGGCTGTGATAGGGAAGGGAGTTATGGAAAATGTATTGCATAATGTATTCTGCTTATGAAAACTTGACCCAATTGTGAAGGCATTTTTAAAAAATGTTGCTTGCAAGCTAAGTGTGAGTTTGTGTGGGCCAGTGTGTGTAAAGCTAAGTGTGAGTTTGTGTGGGCCAGCGTGTGTGTGTGTGTGTGTTTTATAGCATGTTGTGTGTTCACAGATTGAGCATTTTTGACATTCACCACTATTGATGAAACTCATTCATTGACTTGGTTTGGTTTAACAAATGTCACAGACCCTTTTCAGACATGTTCAGATCATATTTTTTGACACATTTGTTTGACCTCCTCCTCATTAAAGAACATGTTTTCAATTCAAGTAATCTAACAATGTGGCTGTCTATGCCATAAAACATATCTGCAGCCCACTTTTTATTGAGAGTGTGAGGAAATGTGGGCAGATTTCACTGGATGACACTGTCTGAACTGGGCCTCAGCATGAAGTGTTCCACTTTCATATTCTCATAAAAGCCTGCAGCCATGTCATTAACTGTACCCACCATATTTTATTTCATGTAAATCATCCCTGACATTATCACCAGAAAATACATCTGCTGCACTGCTAACATGGTTAATACATGGCCTTAGTGGTGCTGCACAGTCATGCTAGCAGTTAGGTAAAAGCTGTAGAGCTCCACTTCTCATACATCCATTGTTAGAAATAATCATTCTTGAAGTACTAGATGCTTCACATTTGTCATGTCTGTAGCTACAAAACTGTATCATGCTACTATTCTTAATGCAGTAGTAAAAGAATGCTGCTGCATAAAGTCAGCACATCACATTTCAGGATTTATTTTACTGCATTATTTTCATGTATACATGTACACTCGACCAATGGGAAACGTGGTGTTTCTCTCCTGCTATATGTAGTGTCTTACTTCAGCCAACAATTAACTGAATGTGTGTGATAATTTCCAGTTTCAGGCAATCCTTGATGATAATTCATATGTTTCTGTGGCTGCACCTCATAATTGATTGTTGTATTTTTTTACTGGGTATTTTTATGTCACTAAAAATACTCACCGAAGCACTGAAGGTTTTTAAAAGTCACGTTTGTTTTCGAGTGTAAGTGCACCAGAGGCCAGCTATGCAACAAAACACCTCACCATTTGAGCATGTTGTGTCCAGATCACAAGTGTGTGTATGCGTGTGTGTAAATGAGAAGTTTTGTGTTTGTCCTAATGCAAACTATTAATGTGTGAAACTTTAAACCAGCATTTTGCTTGAAAATCACTAACAGCTACCAAAGGAGAATTGTGGACATCCGAGCCCTGAGCTGAGGATCAGAATGAGACATTGGGAACAAAACAGGACAGTTGCAGACATCCTAAATATGTTATGTTAATGAGTTATGTCAGTTTGCTGCCCAGTTTAAGTAGGTATCATAAGGTAACAAGTGATTATGTGACACATGGGATATTGCAAGATAATATTCTATTTATTTCAATATCTGTACATCTGAAAAGACAAACATCCTTGAAATGGTGTGGACTGTGATAAATTAGCCATATCAATAATTTCTCCCACCTTGTCAGTTAAAGGAAATCTAGAAGAAAAAGTCATAGTTTACTGTAATTTCCAGAGCCCTCTTCAGTTTAAAGTAGGGTAAGCAGGGGGATTTAGTGTGAATACAGTGTTGAGTCAGAATGAAGAGTGGCATGCAGAAAGCTAACAACCAGCTTCTCACCTATCGCGCCTCGCTCTGCTGAGCCAAAAGCTGGCCCGTTAGTGTGTGTGCCACGGGACGAGCCCGTACGGTAAGTAGCGCTCGCTTTCTCTCTTACCGTTGCATGCAAGTTTAGTCTCATTTAGATATTTTATTCTCCTCCTCTTCTGAATACCTGTGTTCTTTTGCCTTTGCTTGATCTAGAGCTTTTTTCCGCATTTTTTGTTACTAGTTGCTTTGTTGCATGCTTAGTGCTTGTTTTAGAATAGCGGCGGTAGGTATTAAAGCGCTTTTTATCATAAAAGAAAAAGAGAAATTAAAATATGGGAAATAAATCAGAATCTAATTCCTGATTGGCACAAATAAGCTATTAGTTTTTTTTAATCTACATCTGTTATTTTTGTGGCAACTGGTTGTGTATTTTCTTCTTTTTCTGATTCTGCCCATAATAATGTAATAACCAATAATATTTTAGCATAATGATAAAGTAGAAACATAACAAAATGCCGTAGCACATTGATAGCAGAACAAATGTCAGCTAGAATTTTTTCTCTTTTTCTGTAGAACCAACTTGTCATTGGTGGAGTAATCGACCTGGGAACAGTGGAAACATTTCCAGTGTTCCAAGCAGCCCAGCGTGGTCTTATTGATCAGGACACCTGCCATGTCCTACTGGAGGCCCAGCTGATTATGGGTGGACTTGCCAAGCCTGACTCCCCTCTCAGTCTTTCACTGGAACATGGTCTAGCTCAAGGCCTAATTGACACCCATGCCAGACAGTCCCTTTCTGAGCTAGAGAGTGCCTTACTTTTGATGGAAAATGCTAAGTCTGCAGGTGACCAACAGCGAAATGTGTTGCCAGTAGCTATGGCCATGGAGACTGGACTACTCAGAGAGGAGGTGGGACTTCGTATTCTGGAACTCCAGATTAACACTGGAGGCCTGAGAGATTCAACAGGAAGAATGATGAGTTTGGAGCAAGCAGAAGACATGGGACTTTTGAATCCCAGAACCATCACCAAACTCCATTCAAGGCTACAACAGAGAGAGCTGATTGATCCAAACACAGCAGAAAAATTAAACTTACATGAGTTCCAACAGCGCTGTGTCCTTGACAATGACTCAGGTCTCCTTCTCTTCCCTGTCAAACAGCAACCAGGAGGGACAGTCTGCCTCCGCTCCGGAAGAAAAGTCGGCATCTTCCGTGCAGTTCAAGAAGGTTTAATTGATCGAAAAGTTACTGTACGACTTCTTGAGGCTCAGCTGTTTGCCGGTGGTATCGCTGACCCACGCTCTGGCCACCGGGTGACAGTTGATGAGGCTGTTCGTCACGGGCTTATGGATCAAGATTTAGCATGTGCCATTTTAGGACGACAGCTGCAAAATGGTGGAATTCTAGATCCTTACAGCGGGGAACGCCTGGAATTGGAAGAGAGTATTCACAGAGACCTTCTCTCTTCTCGTTTGGCTCTGTTAGTCCTTGAGTCTCTTTGGGCTTTCATGGGACTGCTTTGGCCTGAATCTGGGGAACTTATGCCTATTGCTGAGGCTCTTCAACAAGGACTGATCTCAGGGGAGCTAGCAAGAAAGATCCTAGCACAGCGTCATGCCATTGGGGGTCTGTACAACCCAGAAACCCTTCAGGTGCTACCCCTGAACCAGGCCGCTAAAGAGGCCCTTGGGCCCAGTGTAGTCCATTTTCTCAAAGACACTCGCATCCCAGATGCTCTCCTCAACATGAATCAGTGTGGTACCCCATCCCTAAACCGCTTGAGCTTGGGTTCCACCAGCTCTTCTACACCTCCATCCTCCCCTCTCCCTTCATCATGTGCTGGGAGCCATGTTTGGGATGTTACACCAACACATGGAATGAATCTTGAAGAACAATCAAAACACAAGCTGTTATTTCACCTCATGATTCATAGCTATGTGGATGCTCATTCTGGGAAGCGGCTGTTGCTGCTAGACCCTGAGCTAGTGGAGTTAGTCAGAGCTACTGAACTGGTTGCTGGAGATGCTGTACATGAAAGTCAAGTTGAGCCTCTAAGCAGTTTGGTGACAGAGAAGCAGGACCAGTTTCAAATGGTGAGAGAGTTTAGTTTGCCAGATAAAGGAGTGAGTGACAGACAAATTGAAACTGAAGAAAGTTCCACTGTAGTCACACAAAGCAAGTATTTTGGGATTGATGGTTCAGGCATGCTAGAAGAATTGTATGATGAAGGAAGTGACAAATTGCTAAAGAAACCATCGGTAATTGTAGAGAGTGGTTTGGCCTTTGTGACTAAAGATGAAATCAGTTTGGTTAAAGATGCAACAGTAAAAGCCAAAGAGAAAGAAATACCCAAGTTTGAAGGTTTAATGACTTCAGCCAAAGACCAGGCAGAGCTGGTAGCAACTGAATCCAAACCCAGGGATAGTGGTGGTCAGGAGACTAGAAGTGCAACCACAACAGTAGATAGGAAAACAGTCACATCACCACTCAAAGCAGAAAAAGTTATTGAAGGGCTGATATTGAAAGAGCCCATCCTTCTGGGAGCAAAAACTAATGAAGATGTTAATTTAACAGAATCGGAACATAGGAAAGATATAAATAATTTCCAGACTGAATCAGAAAGGATCAAACAAAAGGTTCCTGTGACTGAGACTGACTCACAGATTGCTAAACCTTATGCTGATATTCTTGAATCAGCAGTTGAAAAGGAAGAGGAGGAAGCTGAAATGACAAAGTTAGTCCTAGAGCTCAAACAGGGAGGTTTGATGACAGCAGATGGAGAAAAGCTCCTTCCAGATGAGGCAGTAGCTCAGGGTGTCCTCCCTGGCCACACTGCAGTTAAATTAATGGCAAGGGCAGGTCTGTTTGGGGGTTTCCTAGATGCCAAAAGTGGCAATTCTCTTAGCATGGATGATGTTATGCAGGAGGGTTTATTAGATGAAGATTTGATGTGGAGTGTTCTCAAGTCAGATAAAACCCTTGCAGGGGTTGTGGATGTAGACAAAAGGCAGATCTGTGGGGTAAGGGAGGCGGCTGAGGCAGGGCTGATTGACTCCAACACAGCTGTTCGACTTATAGAAGCCCAGGTGGTCTCTGGGGGCATCATTGACCTACGCAGAGATAAAAAAGTCTCTGTCACTTTAGCAGCAAACCTGGGACTCATTGAGGAGGGACAAAGAGAAGAACTGGTGTTTTTAGAGAAGGCATACAAAGGTAAAGTTACAGATTTATCAACAGCTCTCACAAAAGCAAGCTTACAGCTACAGATGGAAGGTGTTATTGACCCGGAGACTAAGTCTCCAGTTCCTCTGGAGCAAGCAATTCAGAAAGGCTTAATTAGGTCAGAGGACGCTTATCAGGTTTTGGCAAGGCAGGTGGCTGAGGGTGGTATAATACATCATGCTTCAGGAATGAGGCTTTCAGTCTCTGATGCTGTAGATAGAGGACTAGTGGATCGGTCCATTGCTCCGGGGCTGGAGGAACTAGAGTGGGTCACCCAAAGAAAAGTCAGCCCTTCATCTCACCCAGAAGCTGTTGCTTTGCAAGCATCAACAGGAGCTATTTTAGACCCTGAGTCTGGATGTAAACTGACATTGACAGAGGCTGTTTCTAGGGGTCTCCTGGATGAGAACATTGCGAAAGAAGCCATGGCTTCTCCCACAGTAACACAAGGACCACTTGATCCCCAGACTGCACGCATTGTGCCATATTCAGAACTTGTGAACCAGGGTAAGATAGATATTGAAACAGGTAAACGATTCTTGGAGGTGAGGCCATTCAGAGGTATTCAGAATGAGCACACAAGAGACCATTTGACCCTTTTGGAGGCAGTTGAATCAAAGCAAGTTGACCCAGTTCCAGCACTGAGACTGCTCCAAAGCCAGGCAGATAGTGGAGGGATCATTGATATCAATATTGGAGAAAGACTCTCCCTGTCTGAAGCCTCTAAAAGAGGTTTAGTTGGAGATGATATGATCAAGGTAATAGCCACCAACCAGATTTTAAAAGGAGGCTCAGTTGATCCTGCCACTGGACAACAAGTCTCTAATCTCAGTGATGCTGTTGCAGTTGGACTGATACCCAGTGACACCGCTGCCGAGATTCAGGAGAAAGTGGCCTCTGTGGTGATAGAAAGTGATGAGGGTAGTTCTACACCTGTTGCCTCATCAGATGGTACATACAGCCCTGCTGTTAAATTGTCAGTGTTGAGCCCAGACAGTCCAGCAAACTGGTTAGATATAAACACTGATGTAGTGCCAGGATCTCCACTTTCAAAACAAATATTAGAAGTTGCACAGGATGATGAAAAGCCATTAATATCTGTAGTGCCTGATCAGTCACTGATTTATGATGCTACTGCAGAAGAGAAGAAAGTAAAAGTACCACTGTCAGCAGGAGAAGAGTCTTTAATTGAGCCAGATCAGTCCATAGACCTCTTGTGTAATTTTGTAGCTAATGTTGAGAAAAGAGTTCAGAAAGCCATGGACGAGAGAGTACCAAGGGAAGACACCAGCCAATCGGAGAATCTTCCCAAACAGGAGCCTTGTGAGAGTACTAGTAATGATGAACAGCAAGAGGGCATTTTCAGTGATTATGTTGGAGAATCCCTGCAGTTGCATGCCAGTGGTCTTGACAGAGATTCACAGGAAGAGGTTAGAGAAGGGGCTGCGGTTTTGGAGTCAGATGGGGAACCTGTGAAGGTTGTGGGAAGGGAGTCCAGACCCAGTGATGGGTCACTGGTTGATGTTCCCCAAGTTGAAAATCTGACAGACTTTGTGGCAGCAGAGATTAGAGATGACAGAGAAAACAAAGGCAGCACTGAATTGTCAAAGCTGAACGAAGAGAAATTTAGAAAGAATGCTGAAGCAATACAGAGGGTTGATGGTTTAGATAGTAAAGAAGTGGAGAAAGAGGAAGCTTTACCGATTGAGATAAGATCTATCACTGACAAGAGGTCAGAGCAGGTACTGACTGCTCTATCTACAGAGATAGAAAGCAAAAGTAAGAAAAAGAGGAGGAATAAAAAGAAAGGAAAGGGTAAAGAAGCAGAGAGTGAAGTACAACCTCCATCTGAAATTGAGCAAGCTGATGCAAAACATAAAGGGCAGACCGTTACAGAAGCAGTCACAGATGAGTTAGCATCACAATACAAAATTCATGGTGAGATAGCTTCCCTAAGCCCTCCCAGTGGAAAAATTAAACCAAAGACTGATTGGAAAATTAAAGAAGAACATGTTTTAGTAAAACAGGGACAGGAGGTAGTTCCAGACACTGTAAAATTTACTGAACATGCTACTGAGCCAGAGAAAGATGCAGTACAAATTGTGTTACTGAAGGATATAGAAAAGGGTGATAAGAGAGGGGAGATGGAGAAAAGGGAAAGCGAAGAGAAGGCTTCTGTCTCTCAGCAACCAGAACAACCTGAGCGCAGTCCGGAGGTAAAAACAAGGAAAAATCAAGAACTGCCAAAGAAATCAGCTTTACCAGATGATGAGAAAGCAGCCTTGATACTGAAAGCCAAAGAGAGCATTCTTAAAAAGGTGTTTGAAAAAGGAGTGAGCGAGAAGCAGGCTGCTGAGGAGCTGCTGGCATTCCGCAAGGAGGTAGGAAAGAAGGGGAATCAAGACACACCTGTTAGTTCGGTAAAGGTACAAACTGTGCCAGCTGTGGTTGATGGAGTGGAGAGTCATGTTGTCAGAGATGTAAGGGTCAAGAGACTGAACGGTTCGCCAGGACAGAGTGAGGAAAAGTTGGGTATCAAACAAGACAAAATGAAATTGACAAATGGCAAAGAAGGTATTACTGTTGAGAAACTTTCTATCAAGGAGGAAAATGAGACCAATGTATTGGAAGCTTCTTCAAGTGAGCAAGAAAAGAACAGGAATTTTGGAAAGGAAGGCATACAAGAAGCTCCAGAGACAGCTTCACCGGTCCAACCTAAAGAAACCCAGCAAAGTAAGCGAAGTAAGAGGAGTAAGAAGTTCAAGAGTTCAGAAGTGATGGACAAAGCTGAGCCTCATACTGGGATGGTACAGACTGATAAAGTTGATTCTGAGGTGACAATGACAGAAGCTAACACAAAATCTACAATGACAAAACCACTGCCAGATTTAGATAGCTCAGCTTTGACTAAGGAGCAGAGGATGGACAGACTGACTGGCAGCCATTCAGTCAGTGACATAATCCAGCCTTCAATATGTGACAGAACAAATGAGATGGAGAACTCTGAAATTAGTACTCAAGGACTTGAGACCAGTCAGCAGAGTCCACCATATTTACATCAATCAGAGGAACCCAGTTCTCACACTGAAGAACACATGCAACTGGCAGGAGTTATTGGGAAAGACAAATCAAAAGAATCCCTTTCAGAAACCAGAAGTGCTGGTGAATCTCTCATCCCACCCACAGCTCAGTCTGTGGCTCCTGGCACACAAGACAAAACAACTGGGAAAGGTAAAAAGAAGAAGGGGCATCAACCACCCCAAGCTGAAAGTGCCAGTGTTCCTGAGTCAAAATCTTTAAACGATCAACAGCAACAACTTGAGTCTCCAGAATCAGCACCCTTTGTGTCAGAAGACGCCTCACCTGAGTCTGAATCACCTGCAGTCCCAGAGACAGATGCAGGCACTGAGAGCTGCACAGAGGAAGAGGATGCTGTTAGAGAGAGTCGAGAAATTGTGTCGAGCAAAGAGGGAATGACATCCGTCACCAGTAAGGTAAGAAAGTGTAGGACATTTAGGAAGGATTCTTTCTTAAATGTTATATAGATGTATATAAAACTTGTTCAGATACATTTTAAAGGTTATTTCAAGCATGCTACATTTTGTCTATTTTGTTTCGTTTCGATTCCAACAGGCATCACTAATGCGTCAGGAATGCTTGGTGCATGACCAGCGAATTGTAGCTCTGGTCTCCATGGTGAGACACATTGAAGTCCGACTAAAGCAGCAGCAACAGCAGTCTGTAGGCCGCAGCCTCATCGCCCTGGATGACGTCATCAGACAGACGGAGGTGAAAGAATAGGCACATTTACCAGAAAGCTAGAGTTATGTTGTACTTGATACTTAAAGTATTTTTCTGTTTTAGTTCTGCATTTGATTACCAGTGTGTGGCAGACAGCAAAGCTGATTTAAGGATTAGTGTCTTGCCACACAGTATCAAGAATACTTTTTTCTTTTCCTAATCGGTCTCTCAGATTCTGGGGCTTGAATTGCGTGACTTGGAACCTGAGATCACAAAGGAAGTGGAGGCTGCTGAGCAGCTCTTGAAGTCTCAACCTAAAGATGTTCCTCTACAGCTCCTACTGGCTCTGGAGAAGGACGGACGTAGCTTGGCGCGAGGGTATGAGGCTGGCAGAGCACTCTGTGAGGGCATTCTGCAAAGTCTACAAAGCCACAGAGACTCATCCAAGGTAAAAGAAGCAGTCAAGTGAAAAGCAGAAAGAACAAGTGTAGGCTATTCGGTCATATTGTAGAGGTGATGTGGAAGCCTTATGAGAAGAATAGTTATCCTGTGTGTGCCCTGAAAGTTTCTCATTGCCTCTGTGTAGATGTTGGTATTTATAGGGCAAAGCTATAATACTCAATAGCCCTACAGTATTTAATCGCGCTGACCACTCTCTCAGGAGGCATTAACTGCTGAGCAGAAGTTGCTGGGAGGACGAGTGGAGAGTCTGCTGTCCTGGTTGAAGGAGTCAGAGGCTCAAATGGATGGAGGAATGGCAAGGATGGAGAAAATGGAGAAAGCAGATGACAGCTGTGATCAGCTCACACAGCAGCTGAATCTTTGCAAGGCAAGTTTTGTGAACTGAAGAAAAGCTTTTTATTCATGATGTTTTTGAAGGAATGCTGTGATAAAACACTGTACATTGTTAAACTTTAAATGCATAGTTGTTCTGCAATAATTAGTCCTAAGTTTGCAATAAGACACTGGATCTGCAGAAGGTAGAGGGATGCACAGTCTTATTAAATCTTGTGAAGCATGTTCTGTTTGTTAGAGGCTTGTTCATTAACAGTGACATTGTTCATCTCTTTGCTCTCCCCTTTGAGCTATGCAGGATTAATACTTTGCTCCCTTTTGTTTCATTCCCTTTTTAAGGAGCTCCAGTCCTCTCTGATGGCTCGCTCCAGTGAGGTCAGCAGTGTGGCCTTTGGCATTCAGGAGTTCATCTCAGAGCGAGCTCAGGACCTGGGCCCTGAGCAGAGCAGGCAGCTTCTGGGGCAGCTTCAGCAGCTCCAAAGGACCTTCCACAGAGCGTCTGGCCAAGCCCAGGCCTGGGCCGAAGCCCTCTCCACCCAAATAGAGAGGGAGGAGGAGTGGCAGCGCAGGGAGCGGGTGAAGGAAGAAGAGAAGGACCGAGAAAGGCAGAGTGCATGGGAGAGAGAGGTTTGGAAAAAGACGATTGAGTCAGATTGGTTTGAAATGTTGAACTGTGTCTCACTAATCTGTTTAAGTGCAACGCGCTTTCTCATATTCAGCTTGATTTAGCATTCTGTGAACAAATATCATGCTTTCTTTCACAAGATTTCAGTGCCGCTGTGTTAAGTGCTCACATTCTAAATAATCACATCAGATTCATTAAGACTAGAAACTGGAAAAGTCAGATATAAACTTGCTAACTTCCAACACAGTTCTCATACCACAATACATCATCTCAGACCTTCTCTCATCATTTCATACCTTGATAGCAACCCACCGCTGCTCTTGTTTCAAAGCTTTGCCACTTGACAATGACAGTGTCACCACTCTTACTCCTACCACTGCGAGTGTGTTTGCTACTCTGCATGTCTCCATAACATGTGTATTATTAACCTGTTTGCCTTGCTGTTGCAGATTGCCGCTGAAGGAAATCGCTTGTCACGGCGGTAAAGGCTAGACACCCAAAAGCAGAAAAGTCTCGCTGGCTACAGTGCTTAACTGTTTTTCCTCTTGTCTCACCTGAACACAGAAGAGAGAGGGGGAAAAACAGCTAGTAGATAAATATGTTTGTTTGATTTCTCTCTGTATTGTTTGTTATTGCTTGATCAACATGTTCAAGTGAAAATACTGTGTGTGCGTCTGTTTGTCTGCCTGTGTGTGCAAGTGTGAACTCTGGACACAATCTGCTCAAATCTTGGCACTACACAAGAATTTAGGGGCAAATGTGTGTTTAGTGTGCTCTTATTTTAAGAAGTATAAAAACTGCTTGTTAGGTCAAAATGCAAAATGTCTGTTTCTGTCACATGATCCAGTATAATTGCTTATGACAAGATTTTTCCACACGAATTCATGTCTGTCAATTTTGCTCACATTTTCTTCCTGTGTGGTCTTTTGTCTCTTTTCCTTCCATGTCTCCTCCTCCATTTCTTTCAGGTGGTCCAACAGCAGAAAGCCGAATGTTCACAAAAGCTAGAAGGTCTCACAATGTGGTTGGCCGGTACTGCCAGTTTGCTGGCCAGTCAGAAAGCTGGGCCAGAGTCAGGTGACGTTAACGTTCTGCAAGAAAAGCAGAAAAAACTAAAGGTATAAAACTTTCCCTCCCTCTAAAATCGAAAGGCCACATGAGCAGAACAGTAGAAACATACATAAGAAACTTTTTTGCATGTAGATTCAGCTCATTGTATTTCTGTAAATAAACTATTATCAGCTTCTTATTACTCTAATTTGCTCACCTGAAGCCTTTTTAATCCTCACTGTCTCAAGCCCATCAATTATCATGTGTTGTTTGTTGGGTAAATATATTCACCTCTGACAATATCAACTCTGTTTTCTGTCTGTCCAGGAAGTACAGAAAGACCTTCAGACTAAAAGTGAGGGCATTGCTGAGGCCATTCGCTCTGCTGAGGATTTCCTGGCAGAGCGGGGAGAAAGTCTGAGCCGAGAGGAGAGGGAGAACCTCCAGGGGGCGCTAACAAGGATGAAGGAGCAGTACAGCACCCTGACAGATTCAGCAAACATGTCACTGTCAGAGCTCGACACAGCCATCAACACCACCGTACAGCAGAACACACAAAGGGTAGGAAGAAGAGTGGTTACAGATACACATGTGGTATATTACATGTTCCTCATGGTGTTTTCACCCAAGCAGAACTGTTTTTTTTTTATTTTTCAAAAAGAAAGAAATGTGGCCTTTTAAATGGCAGCTATCAGTCTGATCCCTTGTCTTCACAGTCACTTCCCCATTTTTGTTTCAGTTAAGGCATTTAGACAATGTTTAATTCTGTTTATTTGTACCTGTTTTGTGTTAATACCCAATTCTCTTCTCAAGGCAAAGGCAGTGGAAGAACTCCAGGAGACACGAGGTCAGATAGACTCCCTGCTGAATGAGTTGTCCTCCCTTACGCAACCAGGTGGAAAAGGAGTTGCATCTGCATTGGGTCAAGATGTCAGGGATTCACCATTGCCTGTACCAGAAGGCGCTGTCATGTTGCACACAGAGATGCTGCAGGTCAGAACCTCTCATCTATGTTGGTGTATTTTGACTTCACTGTCTTACAGTATTATCACTAACCTTTGACTTCTTTGCCAGGCGGAGCTTCAGCAGCTCCAGGCTCAACAGGCACAGCTACTTCAGGTAACTCAGTCGACTCGCTCCCTTTTGGACCAACCTGACTTCACTGTTCCTCCTGAAGAGAAGCAGCGACTTCGCACTGCCCTGGACCAGCTGCAGGCCCAGCATCAGGACAGACTGCGGAGCTGCCAGGTACACTGAATAAACGCCAGTATTTAATATGTATAAGTTTACACCATGTAATTCCAGCTGGTAATGGGCTCTGATATTTATTCAGGAGATCTTAATTGTGATGGACAATTGGGTCAAATTTGTATTAAACTTTTTGCTATAGTTAATTGACTGCATCTGTGTCTGTAACTGTGTCTTCTAGGACCGTCTGAGGAGGTCAGAGACTCTGAAAGATGAGCTGATGAAGTTCCTCCAAGAACACGGGAGTCTAGGTGCCTGGCTGGAACAGAACGAGCAGGAGCTCCGTTCCCTAGGGGAGGGAGAAACCGATGCACAAGGACTTAAGGGCAGACTGGAGGAGCACAGAAAGGTACACAAATTACTGTTCACAAGTTCATATTATTATGATTCAATTAGTCTAATTAAATAAACTCACTCCGAAACTCAGAGAATCACCAAGTCACAAACTCATTCATTCATGTTTAACAGGCCAGAGATTGTCCACTAGCATTCATCCGCCTGTTCAGTCAAATAAGACTAGTTCAAAGCACCACGGTGATATTATAAATTCACAGCTGCTGGAATTTTGGTTTTGCATCCATTTGCAGAAGCCATGGCTATCTCTGTCTGTAGATGGCATGCTCAGGCACATCTGTATACATCTGCCCGTTCAGAATGTTGCTGCTGCTGTTACTCTTCTTGTCTCTAGGTGGCGCAGGTTTGACTAACTGCTGGTCTGTGGCTCTGCAGTAGGGATATACTGACTGAGCCTGGTCTCAGCTCCTTTGAAGGAAAACAACTGGACCCAGATTAAAAGCATATTCTGCTAAATTGTTCTTATTTTTTTCACTTTTAATCGTGTCAGGTTTCCACATTCTGTTTCCATCCATCCTTGGGCCTTCATTCCTGGAACTAGCAACCTGCTGGTCAGACATATCTGCTTGCATTTGGCCCCAGCTGAACTGTAAATGTATCTGTATTTCCAGCTCGCTGAAGATGTCATTTGCCACAAGGCGGACCTGCGTTTTGTCTCCATCTCTGGTCAGAAGGTTCTGGACTCCATTCAAGGAGCTCTGGAACAAGTTGGTGGTTCAGACCCAGCTCTGGACAGCACCAAGGAGGTGGTAACTGACAAGCTACAGGATGCTAATCACAGATATACAACCCTACACACAAAGGTGGGTGATACTGGAAGGCCTTCTAGGACTTGTTATAAATCTGCCCACTCAGTCTGGTCTTTCACAGCATTTTGAATTTTACACATACTGTTGCAAGTCTTTGTTGGTATGTGCAGTCAACAGAGTTGGGAGGGCGTTTGTCCAGCCTGTTGGAGAGGTACCAGCAGTACCAGGATGAGGTCATCTCCCTCCACTCCTGGCTCAGCACTCAGGAACAGAACCAAAGCATTGCCAAACCCAGTGGGGAGACAGACCCACAAAACCTGCAGACCACACTACGACAAGTGCAGGTGAGGTAGACATAAACCATAAAGTAAACACAACTCAAAGTAAGAAGGCAGAAAAATCTGTGGTAGTCAGCAGCCATCTTTCCCAGTTGCTACATTACTTTTGTTGTTGACAAAAAGTTTAAATTCAGCCAAGTAATTAATCTATGAAAAAGCTGGAATACTAAAATGGAAAGTATGTGGGAACTTTGCCTGAGCTTTAAAATATCTTGGCCGCTACAGACATTGTTTTACTGTCTTCTGTCTGCAGCTGCTGCAGGATGAGCTGGCCGAGCACTTGGTGCAGCTGGAGAAGGTGAAGAGAGCAGGAAGAGATCTGGTTAGCACAGATGAATCTCCTTCCTTAAAAGCTGTTGACATCCTCTGTGCTGCAGGTAACATCTGTGCCCTTTATTTCTTATCACAAACCATTCGGTCTAGATGGGGAGAGACTATTTATTTTGGCAGTTTTGTGTTTGTAAAAACAAGTTCTCACAACAGGAATGTTCTGTGCTGGTCCCGTGTTTTATTCAGATGGTTTAGAGAAGAGGTTTGGTTCCCTCTCTGCGTCTGTCTCTGATCGAGCTGAACAGCTTCAGACGGCTGTGGCCCAGTCTGTCAGTGTCCAGGAAGGCCTGAAGGGTCTGCTCAGCTGGCTGGACAAACTGGTTCTGAACCCTGGACCAGTGGAACCCACAGCACAGTCTGTACAAGACGCCCTTACCCAAAATCAGGTAGGATTGTTACCAGAGGAAAAATGCAAAGTATCTTACAAAAAACAAATTAACTGTTAAATAAAGTTAGCTATAGGATTGCAGTTTTTAAAATCCCAGCTTCTCCTCTACCTTATTCAGAAACTTCGGCAGGAGCTGCTCTCCAGGCAGGGCAGTGTGGACGCGACACAGGACTCTGTTTCCAAACTCCTTCAGAGCTCTGACGCCTCCACAGCCCCTGGACTCCAGGGTGCTTTACATGAACTGACACAACGCTATGCTGCAGCACATTCCATCCAGGCTGAGAGAGAAGCCGAGCTCAAAGGGCTGTTGCCCAGACTGGAGAGCTACGAGCGACTCGGGACAGACCTCCAGGTCTTCACCCAGAGCCGACTGAAGACTCTGAGCCCGCTGGGCCAGCCTGACCGCAGCGTGGATGACTACAGGCAAACCATTGAGGTCAGCAGATGAATCACATTTCCATAAATGGGTCACCTGTGGCTTGGCCTCATTTGAGTTTTATGATATTAAGGTTTTAAGCCACTATGGGTGTTAGTCAGTCAGTTGCACTGCCATCTCTTCAACACTTTTGTCTCGTGTGTCTGTTGTCAGGAGGTCAGGGCAGAGCTGGACCAGGAAGCCGGCCAGCTGAAGTCCTTCTGCAGCCTCGGCACTGAGCTCGGCCAGTCTAAAGCCTTCAGCAACACTCAGAGCTTGTTGGACAATGTCAAGCAGGTGTCTGACGAGTTCAGCCAGCTGGAAGCAAATGTCAACGAAAGGTAACGTTTTAACATTAAAGGATAACATGAGAACTTCCAGCCTTTCAAGAATGTGGCCATAAATGTAAAGTCATGTAAAGCCACCAGTGTCATATCTTTGGTGTAGATATTAACAAATTTATTTTCTCTTGGTTTATAGTGAGACATGGAACAAATCAGATTTTCCATTCTCTTATCGTAAATGACTAATTTGATGGTTAACTCGATTTAAAGGGTTAAATGTGATAAATAGAAATAATGGGAATAATTACCTGGAAACTGTGGTTTTTCATTCCTCTCATCAGCTTGACAGTTCACCATGACAAACACAAGGGGGCACCAGACACAAAGCTGTCAGGAGTCTTTTGTCAACTCTTGGATTATAGTTGAATTTGGTCCATTTGATGTTAAAATGGCAGTTCCCTTTTAGACCGACACTAACAAACAGTCAGATGGATTAAAACTTTTTAAAAAAGGATTTGTTCAGATATAGATCTACTAATGAAAAAAATAACAGCGACTGAGTCGGCAGAACAGACTTTGCTGTTTGCATTTCCAAAATTTTTCTAAATTTGTATCCTTCCACTCGTTGCTATGGCTAACCTGTCTGTCGTCAGC